>NW_027672807.1:0-117025 GCF_964194105.1 Spermophilus citellus | reverse complement strand
ATTCCATTCTAACTTGTGAAGGTGTCACAGGAAGGAGGGCAGCCTCCATCTCATGGGAGCCTTGGAAGCAACTGTTAGGACACAGTGGTTGCCAAGGCAGTGACCTCATTCAGTTCCTGAAGGAAGTGACCTCACCTCACTTCCTTGGTGATGGAACTCTCTGAACTTGGGATCCAGGAAGCCAGGCACCCAGAGCCAGTCCCAGTCCCAGTCCCAGTGGGCTCACTTGTTTGGATTTACCAAGGACAGAGTCAGTCTTTCTTGGTACCCACTGAGGTGAGGATTGCCAAATGCCAGGAAAGCTCTGCAGAGGGGCCTTTCCAGAGAAAGCAGGTAGTGGCTCACCGCTGGCTCCTGACAACTTCACAGAGTTGGCCAAGGAGGCCAGATGTGGAGACAGGACAGGCCCTTTCGGGGGAACATAGTATGGCCCACCAGTCAGACGACACTCCGGGTAGTCACAGACCAACTTGGAAGGAGGTGCCTTTGTGGGTGTGGGTGTGAGTTTGTGGTTTTGTCTCATGTTCTGAGAATAGGGAAGGAAAGGCGGTTTGTTTGGTTTGGAGTGAACTGTTTCTAGTAAGGCTTTTGACAAGGCGAGTGTTTCTATGTTTGTGTATTCCACTGTGTCCCTGGTTGTAGACATTAGAAAAGAGAATGCATCAATGGATGTGTCCTGTCTAGTAGAAAGCTTCCCAGCATTCATCCTGCCCAATTTATGAATGGACTGCGGCTTGCCTTATGGATGGGCAACACCTACTATCTTCCTAAGTTCCTGTTTTCTTCCTGAATTCTGGCCACTCTCCAGAATAGGCTCATGGTTTTGTGTCCAAGATATGTACCACCTCCAAGCTCGGTGACATGGCCATGTACTGGATAGTTGAAAGGAATGGTGAGCATCTCAGAAAACTCAGATATCAGTGTGACCAGGAAAGTCTCCCTGGAGAAACCCTGCTTTGGGCCTTGGGCTTACCTATCCTTCTGTGGCCCTGAATGTCAGGAAGGCCTTTGCCTCAGGGCACCCCTTTGTGAAGCCTGAAGAAAACAGTTTTCAAATGGAAATGAATGGGCATCACCTGTGGCTCTTTGCTTAATTGCTTTGCAAAGGGATGTGTCTGAATCAGCCTCTTGGCCCAGTGTGAGGCTGTGGCTTAGATTGTCAGCACCTGGTGGATCCAAAGAAAGATCCCATGTGTGCATCCAAAGCCAAATTGGCACAAAAGCAGTCATCCTGGATGAGGTCTCTCGCCTTCCTCTGTAAGGTTCCTGACCTCCATCAAGTGAGAATAGGGATCCTTTGTGTCAAATGAGTCCTTCAAAGCCATGCAGAGGCTAGCCCATAGGTGCTTGGGTTTTCTCATGACTCCAGTTCACACAAAGAATCTATACCCGGCAGTCAGTAGGCCTCCAATTGGAGAAGTAGAGCAGTATTAAAGGCAGGCCTATTTGATCACTCCAGGTCCACAGGAAGGGTGTCCAGTCCACCCTGACATTAGGCAAATGAGAGGCAAGGGAGCTTATTGTGGACACTGTCTTGGGCTGTGCCCCTCATGGAAACCTCCAGCCAGAGGTTATGATGAGTGTCTATATGGAAGAAGATGAGGGCCATGTGGCAGTGTTTTGGTTTGAATTGTGGTGTGGCAGTGGGAAGAGATGACTGGGTCCACCTGGGCTTGAACTCTGGTGTGATTCCCTTGGAGACTGAGTTCTGGAACTGACCTCAGAGAAGTATTGCCGTGAATTGTGTCGGGATGTTAGGAGGCCACGCATGAGAGTCGCCCTTGGAAACTGAGATCTAGGCCCAGGCTGGCTTTCCACAGAGCACTGGGAATCTCAGCCCGGATATCACATGATTTTATTCTAAAAGACCTGGCAGCCATCGTGGAGAGTCCAAACACACGTGGACCTCACATTGTAGACCTCAATGGGCCTGGCTTCCTGTGACCTTTTGGCCACTCTTTGGGAAGCCTTGTTTGTGAGAGTTCCCCAGAGCTTTCGTTGAAATGAGCTTCCTCACCATTTAATGGGTTCCTGAAGGAATGGAAACCCACAGTGCCTCCAACTTCATCCTTTAAAAATGGCTAGCTAGATAAATACCATGACATTTTGAAATTCCCATGACCAGGTGGCACTGGAGAACCTTTGGATGTCCTGTTGCTGATCATGAGTGTACCAGACAGTGCCTTGATTGACTGGGTTTCATGAAAATGGTGTAAAACAGAGATGCCAGTAAGTTGGGGCCTGCTGAGTAGTGGGCCTAGAGCAGTGGTGTGCAGGTGTGTGATAAAACATCTGTGGTGGGGCCATGTGGATCTGCCATTGGCTTCCAAATGGCTTGTGACTGACATGGTGCAGTGAGCAGACCCTTCTATGTAAAGGCATCTTGTTATATGGAGAGGTTTCAGGGCAATGTTCAGAATCAGGTTGCTATGGTCAAGGGGGCAAGCTCTGTGGGATAGAAGCCTGGCTGGTGCATTCTTTTAGGACCTTGACACACCACAAGTGGCAGAACTCCCTCCAGCACTGTGTCCCAGTTGAACTCCTTGTATTTCCTGAAGCAAATTCCAAACTCCAAGTGCAGCAGCAAGAAACACCAGGAAAAGTGGAGGATGACCAAATGGCTTCACAGACCACACAGGGAGACACTTAGACCACAGTGGCCACAGTTTACCTGCAAAGAGAGAATTCAGCACTTCTGCCTCATGTTCATTGGAAAATCAGAAACCATGTCCTCCAGGTCACATAGATGCAGACCTGGTTTGATGGTCTCACTACAAAGGAAGCTAAAGCTCCTGAAAACAACATATATTTCAAGTGCCCAACCTCAGAAGCAGTTTCTCACAACGTCTTTAGGCCAGCAGAGCTCCACGTTTGTGGAGTGTTTACCCTGTCCCTTACTCATGGAAACTAGTCTACCACCTCCAAGGTTGTGAACTCCTGAGCAGTTTCCATTCCACATATGTATTCACAGCATTTCTAACTCTTCTCCTCAAATTGTGTCTTACTTATTGTGAAGGTAATGTCAAGGCAATGTTCTGGATGAGAGTGGGAAGATTTTTTTGTAGCACATATTGGCCTACACATTGGATTCATTTTCCTATTTTCCGTTCGAAATACTGAATCCCTGACACTAACCCATACCCTACTAGATTGTGACTACGAATACTAATGTGATGGAGAAAAATAACTCAAACAGAATAGAAATACAGGCAGTTCAGAGCAGGCCTGGTGTATAGTTGGACTGGCCTTTGGCATTATAAAGTGTAGGTGTTATAAATCTTGTCCAATTTAATAGAAATAGTTCTCCATGTGTTTTGAATGTTAACAAATATGTGAATTCCTGTCTCCCTTTCTCTGTAGCCTATTCAGCAACATGCATTTTTACATGCACATATAGAATCCTACCTCCTATCCCACGTCCATTCTTGTGAGGTGGCTGACTTGGCAGATACAAACTGTGAGAAGAGATCACTCCTCCTAAACGCTGTTGGAACTGAGAATTCAACCTCCAGGTGAGCTTCCCACTTGAACAACATGATACATAAATACATGTTCAGTAAAATAAATATTTTTGGATCTGTGGATGATAAATATTTCATGATGAATTTCGATTGGCATATATATTTCTACTCTTTAAAGTCTGTGTTTGTGTGTGTGTGTTGTTTTTTTTTTGTGTATATGTATATATACACACACACACATACACACACTCTTCAGATTTTTCAAAATATGAAATGTATGTGTCATATTATATACTCCCTAAATTCATTCATGTTCATATATGTGGATTTATAATCAACTTTTCACAAGATTATTCTCAGAAATAGTCATCCACCTGAAATACATATTTGTTTCCTAGTGCTGAAATCCTAATATTTCTACAGTAACTGATCCAGTTTAACATGAATGCAAGTAGATTCCTATGGGACATGATGTGTATTTTGACGTTCATTTTTATTCAACACTGGTACATTACTATTTCTTCAGTTGATGCACATCATAGGATATGTATTTCATCCTCAAGTTCACAAATTTCTAGGCATTTATTTCCCTTTCAATCACTTCCTGCTTCAGAACACATGTATTCCTCCACGTTTCTTGACTGGTCTTTCATGAGACTTCTTTCCAAACACATTCTTTTCCATTTCCATAATCCCTTGTGAAGCAAAACTCACACCCCCTTCATGGTAAACCATAACCCCAATATCACCATTAGATGTATAACTGGTTAGAATGAATGGTTGTGTATCAATATTAGATTCCTATATATTTTCAGATATCAATGCAATCCATTATTTAAAGTGGAACCTGTTATACTATTTATTCACAGTATGGTCTATTCATGCATTATCTCTATATTCATAGACCCAGGGTACACCTATTTGTACCCCCAAAGGCTAATTTATATGTCTTCAACATATTACTCCCAGAAATGGTGGAAGAACACTCATGTCACCTGATCTACATATACATTTTATCACAGTGATATTCTGGACACAAAATGCAAAGGTCACACTTATGATTGCACCAAAGCCTCATTGGAAAGTGAGCATGGATTACTAAAAACATCCTTGTCCAGGTTGCCTAATGCTCTCAAATGTCAATGCTATTGGTGACTACACATTTGTTTCTTCCTAAGATGATATATTCAACCTCAACCCTGTTGAAAACGTCTAATCCACTCACTCACTTTATATTTTGCCTGATTTCCTAATGTCTCTATTGATATCTGCTTTCCTACATATGTTCCCCAGTTCATCATTGTGACTGACTCTTCACATGTGCTGACGTTTACATTCACTCTCTAACCGACACCCTATTGCTAAAGAACTTTTGGTCCAAATTGCATACTCACTCTTCTTCCAAAACTTACCAACTATCTTCCTAATCCTACCTACTATCCCTTTTTGACTGGATGTTCTCTTCTACATTCAATCATCCAAGGTACAAGGTCCTATGCCATTGTGTATGGATTTATCTGAGACATCTGTGCAGAAAGTCATTCAAAGCTAAGTATCCCAATCAAGGGCCCAATGCCCTTCTGGCCTTCAAATCTTACTTGGATTTCTGTTTTCATACATATATTTCACCTATATATTATTATAAATATCGCAGGTTCCCAATACCATTCTTCATCCAGCAGAGTGATTCCTAAGCCACATCAAACAGGTTCTTAACCCTAACCATACACTGTTCCCTCAATCTAACTTTACAGAAGAGCAGGGACAGAGTGGGTCTTACAATACAGGAATGTGGGGATCTTCCACCTGCTGAGAACCTCAAAGGTCCATGCAGAAATGATCCCTGGAGAAGATGTAGGCAGCTATGAAGGACCTGAGAGAGCAGAAGTCATCTTCCATGGCCAACCACCTGGTCGGGATGAAGGGATGTGTCTGAATGAGCCTCTCTCTTCTTAATGTAGACAAGATGGACCAAAGCAGGCCTGTGTGGAGAGCTGTTCCTTGGTGCCTATGGTTGATATTCCATTCTAACTTGTGAAGGTGTCACAGGAAGGAGGGGCAGCCTCCATCTCATGGGAGCCTTGGAAGCAACTGTTAGGACACAGTGGTTGCCAAGGCAGTGACCTCATTCAGTTCCTGAAGGAAGTGACCTCACCTCACTTCCTTGGTGATGGAACTCTCTGAACTTGGGATCCAGGAAGCCAGGCACCCAGAGCCAGTCCCAGTCCCAGTCCCAGTGGGCTCACTTGTTTGGATTTACCAAGGACAGAGTCAGTCTTTCTTGGTACCCACTGAGGTGAGGATTGCCAAATGCCAGGAAAGCTCTGCAGAGGGGCCTTTCCAGAGAAAGCAGGTAGTGGCTCACCGCTGGCTCCTGACAACTTCACAGAGTTGGCCAAGGAGGCCAGATGTGAGACAGGACAGGCCCTTTCGGGGGAACATAGTATGGCCCACCAGTCAGACGACACTCCGGGTAGTCACAGACCAACTTGGAAGGAGGTGCCTTTGTGGGTGTGGGTGTGAGTTTGTGGTTTTGTCTCATGTTCTGAGAATAGGAAGGAAAGGCGGTTTGTTTGGTTTGGAGTGAACTGTTTCTAGTAAGGCTTTTGACAAGGCGAGTGTTTCTATGTTTGTGTATTCCACTGTGTCCCTGGTTGTAGACATTAGAAAAGAGAATGCATCAATGGATGTGTCCTGTCTAGTAGAAAGCTTCCCAGCATTCATCCTGCCCAATTTATGAATGGACTGCGGCTTGCCTTATGGATGGGCAACACCTACTATCTTCCTAAGTTCCTGTTTTCTTCCTGAATTCTGGCCACTCTCCAGAATAGGCTCATGGTTTTGTGTCCAAGATATGTACCACCTCCAAGCTCGGTGACATGGCCATGTACTGGATAGTTGAAAGGAATGGTGAGCATCTCAGAAAACTCAGATATCAGTGTGACCAGGAAAGTCTCCCTGGAGAAACCCTGCTTTGGGCCTTGGGCTTACCTATCCTTCTGTGGCCCTGAATGTCAGGAAGGCCTTTGCCTCAGGGCACCCCTTTGTGAAGCCTGAAGAAAACAGTTTTCAAATGGAAATGAATGGGCATCACCTGTGGCTCTTTGCTTAATTGCTTTGCAAAGGGATGTGTCTGAATCAGCCTCTTGGCCCAGTGTGAGGCTGTGGCTTAGATTGTCAGCACCTGGTGGATCCAAAGAAAGATCCCATGTGTGCATCCAAAGCCAAATTGGCACAAAAGCAGTCATCCTGGATGAGGTCTCTCGCCTTCCTCTGTAAGGTTCCTGACCTCCATCAAGTGAGAATAGGGATCCTTTGTGTCAAATGAGTCCTTCAAAGCCATGCAGAGGCTAGCCCATAGGTGCTTGGGTTTTCTCATGACTCCAGTTCACACAAAGAATCTATACCCGGCAGTCAGTAGGCCTCCAATTGGAGAAGTAGAGCAGTATTAAAGGCAGGCCTATTTGATCACTCCAGGTCCACAGGAAGGGTGTCCAGTCCACCCTGACATTAGGCAAATGAGAGGCAAGGGAGCTTATTGTGGACACTGTCTTGGGCTGTGCCCCTCATGGAAACCTCCAGCCAGAGGTTATGATGAGTGTCTATATGGAAGAAGATGAGGGCCATGTGGCAGTGTTTTGGTTTGAATTGTGGTGTGGCAGTGGGAAGAGATGACTGGGTCCACCTGGGCTTGAACTCTGGTGTGATTCCCCTTGGAGACTGAGTTCTGGAACTGACCTCAGAGAAGTATTGCCGTGAATTGTGTCGGGATGTTAGGAGGCCACGCATGAGAGTCGCCCTTGGAAACTGAGATCTAGGCCCAGGCTGGCTTTCCACAGAGCACTGGGAATCTCAGCCCGGATATCACATGATTTTATTCTAAAAGACCTGGCAGCCATCGTGGAGAGTCCAAACACACGTGGACCTCACATTGTAGACCTCAATGGGCCTGGCTTCCTGTGACCTTTTGGCCACTCTTTGGGAAGCCTTGTTTGTGAGAGTTCCCCAGAGCTTTCGTTGAAATGAGCTTCCTCACCATTTAATGGTTCCTGAAGGAATGGAAACCCACAGTGCCTCCAACTTCATCCTTTAAAAATGGCTAGCTAGATAAATACCATGACATTTTTGAAATTCCCATGACCAGGTGGCACTGGAGAACCTTTGGATGTCCTGTTGCTGATCATGAGTGTACCAGACAGTGCCTTGATTGACTGGGTTTCATGAAAATGGTGTAAAACAGAGATGCCAGTAAGTTGGGGCCTGCTGAGTAGTGGGCCTAGAGCAGTGGTGTGCAGGTGTGTGATAAAACATCTGTGGTGGGGCCATGTGGATCTGCCATTGGCTTCCAAATGGCTTGTGACTGACATGGTGCAGTGAGCAGACCCTTCTATGTAAAGGCATCTTGTTATATGGAGAGGTTTCAGGGCAATGTTCAGAATCAGGTTGCTATGGTCAAGGGGGCAAGCTCTGTGGGATAGAAGCCTGGCTGGTGCATTCTTTTAGGACCTTGACACACCACAAGTGGCAGAACTCCCTCCAGCACTGTGTCCCAGTTGAACTCCTTGTATTTCCTGAAGCAAATTCCAAACTCCCAGTGCAGCAGCAAGAAACACCAGGAAAAGTGGAGGATGACCAAATGGCTTCACAGACCACACAGGGAGACACTTAGACCACAGTGGCCACAGTTTACCTGCAAAGAGAGAATTCAGCACTTCTGCCTCATGTTCATTGGAAAATCAGAAACCATGTCCTCCAGGTCACATAGATGCAGACCTGGTTTGATGGTCTCACTACAAAGGAAGCTAAAGCTCCTGAAAACAACATATATTTCAAGTGCCCAACCTCAGAAGCAGTTTCTCACAAAGTCTTTAGGCCAGCAGAGCTCCACGTTTGTGGAGTGTTTACCCTGTCCCTTACTCATGGAAACTAGTCTACCACCTCCAAGGTTGTGAACTCCTGAGCAGTTTCCATTCCACATATGTATTCACAGCATTTCTAACTCTTCTCCTCTAATTGTGTCTTACTTATTGTGAAGGTAATGTCAAGGCAATGTTCTGGATGAGAGTGGGAAGATTTTTTTGTAGCACATATTGGCCTACACATTGGATTCATTTTCCTATTTTCCGTTCGAAATACTGAATCCCTGACACTAACCCATACCCTACTAGATTGTGACTACGAATACTAATGTGATGGAGAAAAATAACTCAAACAGAATAGAAATACAGGCAGTTCAGAGCAGGCCTGGTGTATAGTTGGACTGGCCTTTGGCATTATAAAGTGTAGGTGTTATAAATCTAGTCCAATTTAATAGAAATAGTTCTCCATGTGTTTTGAATGTTAACAAATATGTGAATTCCTGTCTCCCTTTCTCTGTAGCCTATTCAGCAACATGCATTTTTACATGCACATATAGAATCCTACCTCCTATCCCACGTCCATTCTTGTGAGGTGGCTGACTTGGCAGATACAAACTGTGAGAAGAGATCACTCCTCCTAAACGCTGTTGGAACTGAGAATTCAACCTCCAGGTGAGCTTCCCACTTGAACAACATGATACATAAATACATGTTCAGTAAAATAAATATTTTTGGATCTGTGGATGATAAATATTTCATGATGAATTTCGATTGGCATATATATTTCTACTCTTTAATGTCTGTGTTTGTGTGTGTGTGTTTTTTTTTGTGTATATATATATATATATATATATATATATATATACACACACACACACACACACACATACACACACTCTCCAGATTTTTCAAAATATGAAATGTATGTGTCATATTATATACTCCCTAAATTCATTCATGTTCATATATGTGGATTTATAATCAACGTTTCACAAGATTATTCTCAGAAATAGTCATCCACCTGAAATACATATTTGTTTCCTAGTGCTGAAATCCTAATATTTCTACAGTAACTGACCCAGTTTAACATGAATGCAAGTAGATTCCTATGGGACATGATGTGTATTTTGACGTTCATTTTTATTCAACACTGGTACATTACTATTTCTTCAGTTGATGCACATCATAGGATATGTATTTCATCCTCAAGTTCACAAATTTCTAGGCATTTATTTCCCTTTCAATCACTTCCTGCTTCAGAACACATGTATACCTCCACGTTTCTTGACTGGTCTTTTCATGAGACTTCTTTCCAAACACATTCTTTTCCATTTCCATAATCCCTTGTGAAGCAAAACTCACACCCCCTTCATGGTAAACCATAACCCCAATATCACCATTAGATGTATAACTGGTTAGAATGAATGGTTGTGTATCAATATTAGATTTCCTATATATTTTCAGATATCAATGCAATCCATTATATAAATTGGAACCTGTTATAATATTTATTCACAGTATGGTCTATTCATGCATTATCTCTATATTCATAGACCCAGGGTACACCTATTTGTACCCCCAAAGGCTAATTTATATGTCTTCAACATATTACTCCCAGAAATGGTGGAAGAAACACTCATGTCACCTGATCTACATATACATTTTATCACAGTGATATTCTGGACACAAAATGCAAAGGTCACACTTATGATTGCACCAAAGCCTCATTGGAAAGTGAGCATGGATTACTAAAAACATCCTTGTCCAGGTTGCCTAATGCTCTCAAATGTCAATGCTATTGGTGACTACACATTTGTTTCTTCCTAAGATGATATATTCAACCTCAACCCTGTTGAAAATGTCTAATCCACTCACTCACTTTATACTTTGCCTGATTTCCTAATGTCTCTATTGATATCTGCTTTCCTACATATGTTCCCCAGTTCATCATTGTGACTGACTCTTCACATGTGCTGACGTTTACATTCACTCTCTAACCGACACCCTATTGCTAAAGAACTTTTGGTCCAAATTGCATACTCACTCTTCTTCCAAAACTTACCAACTATCTTCCTAATCCTACCTACTATCCCTTTTTGACTGGATGTTCTCTTCTACATTCAATCATCCAAGGTACAAGGTCCTATGCCATTGTGTATCGATTTATCTGAGACATCTGTGCAGAAAGTCATTCAAAGCTAAGTATCCCAATCAAGGGCCCAATGCCCTTCTGGCCTTCAAATCTTACTTGGATTTCTGTTTTCATACATATATTTCACCTATATATTATTATAAATATCGCAGGTTCCCAATACCATTCTTCATCCAGCAGAGTGATTCCTAAGCCACATCAAACAGGTTCTTAACCCTAACCATACACTGTTCCCTCAATCTAACTTTACAGAAGAGCAGGGACAGAGTGGGTCTTACAATACAGGAATGTGGGGGATCTTCCACCTGCTGAGAACCTCAAAGGTCCATGCAGAAATGATCCCTGGAGAAGATGTAGGCAGCTATGAAGGACCTGAGAGAGCAGAAGTCATCTTCCATGGCAAACCTCCTGGTCGGGATGAAGGGATGTGTCTGAATGAGCCTCTCTCTTCTTAATGTAGACAAGATGGACCAAAGCAGGCCTGTGTGGAGAGCTGTTCCTTGGTGCCTATGGTTGATATTCCATTCTAACTTGTGAAAGTGTCACAGGAAGGAGGGGCAGCCTCCATCTCATGGGAGCCTTGGAAGCAACTGTTAGGACACAGTGGTTGCCAAGGCAGTGACCTCATTCAGTTCCTGAAGGAAGTGACCTCACCTCACTTCCTTGGTGATGGAACTCTCTGAACTTGGGATCCAGGAAGCCAGGCACCCAGAGCCAGTCCCAGTCCCAGTCCCAGTGGGCTCACTTGTTTGGATTTACCAAGGACAGAGTCAGTCTTTCTTGGTACCCACTGAGGTGAGGATTGCCAAATGCCAGGAAAGCTCTGCAGAGGGGCCTTTCCAGAGAAAGCAGGTAGTGGCTCACCGCTGGCTCCTGACAACTTCACAGAGTTGGCCAAGGAGGCCAGATGTGAGACAGGACAGGCCCTTTCGGGGGAACATAGTATGGCCCACCAGTCAGACGACACTCCGGGTAGTCACAGACCAACTTGGAAGGAGGTGCCTTTGTGGGTGTGGGTGTGAGTTTGTGGTTTTGTCTCATGTTCTGAGAATAGGTAGGAAAGGCGGTTTGTTTGGTTTGGAGTGGACTGTTTCTAGTAAGGCTTTTGACAAGGCGAGTGTTTCTATGTTTGTGTATTCCACTGTGTCCCTGGTTGTAGACATTAGAAAAGAGAATGCATCAATGGATGTGTCCTGTCTAGTAGAAAGCTTCCCAGCATTCATCCTGCCCAATTTATGAATGGACTGCGGCTTGCCTTATGGATGGGCAACACCTACTATCTTCCTAAGTTCCTGTTTTCTTCCTGAATTCTGGCCACTCTCCAGAATAGGCTCATGGTTTTGTGTCCAAGATATGTACCACCTCCAAGCTCGGTGACATGGCCATGTACTGGATAGTTGAAAGGAATGGTGAGCATCTCAGAAAACTCAGATATCAGTGTGACCAGGAAAGTCTCCCTGGAGAAACCCTGCTTTGGGCCTTGGGCTTACCTATCCTTCTGTGGCCCTGAATGTCAGGAAGGCCTTTGCCTCAGGGCACCCCTTTGTGAAGCCTGAAGAAAACAGTTTTCAAATGGAAATGAATGGGCATCACCTGTGGCTCTTTGCTTAATTGCTTTGCAAAGGGATGTGTCTGAATCAGCCTCTTGGCCCAGTGTGAGGCTGTGGCTTAGATTGTCAGCACCTGGTGGATCCAAAGAAAGATCCCATGTGTGCATCCAAAGCCAAATTGGCACAAAAGCAGTCATCCTGGATGAGGTCTCTCGCCTTCCTCTGTAAGGTTCCTGACCTCCATCAAGTGAGAATAGGGATCCTTTGTGTCAAATGAGTCCTTCAAAGCCATGCAGAGGCTAGCCCATAGGTGCTTGGGTTTTCTCATGACTCCAGTTCACACAAAGAATCTATACCCGGCAGTCAGTAGGCCTCCAATTGGAGAAGTAGAGCAGTATTAAAGGCAGGCCTATTTGATCACTCCAGGTCCACAGGAAGGGTGTCCAGTCCACCCTGACATTAGGCAAATGAGAGGCAAGGGAGCTTATTGTGGACACTGTCTTGGGCTGTGCCCCTCATGGAAACCTCCAGCCAGAGGTTATGATGAGTGTCTATATGGAAGAAGATGAGGGCCATGTGGCAGTGTTTTGGTTTGAATTGTGGTGTGGCAGTGGGAAGAGATGACTGGGTCCACCTGGGCTTGAACTCTGGTGTGATTCCCCTTGGAGACTGAGTTCTGGAACTGACCTCAGAGAAGTATTGCCGTGAATTGTGTCGGGATGTTAGGAGGCCACGCATGAGAGTCGCCCTTGGAAACTGAGATCTAGGCCCAGGCTGGCTTTCCACAGAGCACTGGGAATCTCAGCCCGGATATCACATGATTTTATTCTAAAAGACCTGGCAGCCATCGTGGAGAGTCCAAACACACGTGGACCTCACATTGTAGACCTCAATGGGCCTGGCTTCCTGTGACCTTTTGGCCACTCTTTGGGAAGCCTTGTTTGTGAGAGTTCCCCAGAGCTTTCGTTGAAATGAGCTTCCTCACCATTTAATGGTTCCTGAAGGAATGGAAACCCACAGTGCCTCCAACTTCATCCTTTAAAAATGGCTAGCTAGATAAATACCATGACATTTTTGAAATTCCCATGACCAGGTGGCACTGGAGAACCTTTGGATGTCCTGTTGCTGATCATGAGTGTACCAGACAGTGCCTTGATTGACTGGGTTTCATGAAAATGGTGTAAAACAGAGATGCCAGTAAGTTGGGGCCTGCTGAGTAGTGGGCCTAGAGCAGTGGTGTGCAGGTGTGTGATAAAACATCTGTGGTGGGGCCATGTGGATCTGCCATTGGCTTCCAAATGGCTTGTGACTGACATGGTGCAGTGAGCAGACCCTTCTATGTAAAGGCATCTTGTTATATGGAGAGGTTTCAGGGCAATGTTCAGAATCAGGTTGCTATGGTCAAGGGGGCAAGCTCTGTGGGATAGAAGCCTGGCTGGTGCATTCTTTTAGGACCTTGACACACCACAAGTGGCAGAACTCCCTCCAGCACTGTGTCCCAGTTGAACTCCTTGTATTTCCTGAAGCAAATTCCAAACTCCCAGTGCAGCAGCAAGAAACACCAGGAAAAGTGGAGGATGACCAAATGGCTTCACAGACCACACAGGGAGACACTTAGACCACAGTGGCCACAGTTTACCTGCAAAGAGAGAATTCAGCACTTCTGCCTCATGTTCATTGGAAAATCAGAAACCATGTCCTCCAGGTCACATAGATGCAGACCTGGTTTGATGGTCTCACTACAAAGGAAGCTAAAGCTCCTGAAAACAACATATATTTCAAGTGCCCAACCTCAGAAGCAGTTTCTCACAAAGTCTTTAGGCCAGCAGAGCTCCACGTTTGTGGAGTGTTTACCCTGTCCCTTACTCATGGAAACTAGTCTACCACCTCCAAGGTTGTGAACTCCTGAGCAGTTTCCATTCCACATATGTATTCACAGCATTTCTAACTCTTCTCCTCTAATTGTGTCTTACTTATTGTGAAGGTAATGTCAAGGCAATGTTCTGGATGAGAGTGGGAAGATTTTTTTGTAGCACATATTGGCCTACACATTGGATTCATTTTCCTATTTTCCGTTCGAAATACTGAATCCCTGACACTAACCCATACCCTACTAGATTGTGACTACGAATACTAATGTGATGGAGAAAAATAACTCAAACAGAATAGAAATACAGGCAGTTCAGAGCAGGCCTGGTGTATAGTTGGACTGGCCTTTGGCATTATAAAGTGTAGATGTTATAAATCTTGTCCAATTTAATAGAAATAGTTCTCCATGTGTTTTGAATGTTAACAAATATGTGAATTCCTGTCTCCCTTTCTCTGTAGCCTATTCAGCAACATGCATTTTTACATGCACATATAGAATCCTACCTCCTATCCCACGTCCATTCTTGTGAGGTGGCTGACTTGGCAGATACAAACTGTGAGAAGAGATCACTCCTCCTAAACGCTGTTGGAACTGAGAATTCAACCTCCAGGTGAGCTTCCCACTTGAACAACATGATACATAAATACATGTTCAGTAAAATAAATATTTTTGGATCTGTGGATGATAAATATTTCATGATGAATTTCGATTGGCATATATATTTCTACTCTTTAAAGTCTGTGTTTGTGTGTGTGTGTTGTTTTTTTTTTTGTGTATATGTATATATACACACACACACATACACACACTCTTCAGATTTTTCAAAATATGAAATGTATGTGTCATATTATATACTCCCTAAATTCATTCATGTTCATATATGTGGATTTATAATCAACTTTTCACAAGATTATTCTCAGAAATAGTCATCCACCTGAAATACATATTTGTTTCCTAGTGCTGAAATCCTAATATTTCTACAGTAACTGATCCAGTTTAACATGAATGCAAGTAGATTCCTATGGGACATGATGTGTATTTTGACGTTCATTTTTATTCAACACTGGTACATTACTATTTCTTCAGTTGATGCACATCATAGGATATGTATTTCATCCTCAAGTTCACAAATTTCTAGGCATTTATTTCCCTTTCAATCACTTCCTGCTTCAGAACACATGTATTCCTCCACGTTTCTTGACTGGTCTTTTCATGAGACTTCTTTCCAAACACATTCTTTTCCATTTCCATAATCCCTTGTGAAGCAAAACTCACACCCCCTTCATGGTAAACCATAACCCCAATATCACCATTAGATGTATAACTGGTTAGAATGAATGGTTGTGTATCAATATTAGATTTCCTATATATTTTCAGATATCAATGCAATCCATTATTTAAAGTGGAACCTGTTATACTATTTATTCACAGTATGGTCTATTCATGCATTATCTCTATATTCATAGACCCAGGGTACACCTATTTGTACCCCCAAAGGCTAATTTATATGTCTTCAACATATTACTCCCAGAAATGGTGGAAGAAACACTCATGTCACCTGATCTACATATACATTTTATCACAGTGATATTCTGGACACAAAATGCAAAGGTCACACTTATGATTGCACCAAAGCCTCATTGGAAAGTGAGCATGGATTACTAAAAACATCCTTGTCCAGGTTGCCTAATGCTCTCAAATGTCAATGCTATTGGTGACTACACATTTGTTTCTTCCTAAGATGATATATTCAACCTCAACCCTGTTGAAAACGTCTAATCCACTCACTCACTTTATATTTTGCCTGATTTCCTAATGTCTCTATTGATATCTGCTTTCCTACATATGTTCCCCAGTTCATCATTGTGACTGACTCTTCACATGTGCTGACGTTTACATTCACTCTCTAACCGACACCCTATTGCTAAAGAACTTTTGGTCCAAATTGCATACTCACTCTTCTTCCAAAACTTACCAACTATCTTCCTAATCCTACCTACTATCCCTTTTTGACTGGATGTTCTCTTCTACATTCAATCATCCAAGGTACAAGGTCCTATGCCATTGTGTATCGATTTATCTGAGACATCTGTGCAGAAAGTCATTCAAAGCTAAGTATCCCAATCAAGGGCCCAATGCCCTTCTGGCCTTCAAATCTTACTTGGATTTCTGTTTTCATACATATATTTCACCTATATATTATTATAAATATCGCAGGTTCCCAATACCATTCTTCATCCAGCAGAGTGATTCCTAAGCCACATCAAACAGGTTCTTAACCCTAACCATACACTGTTCCCTCAATCTAACTTTACAGAAGAGCAGGGACAGAGTGGGTCTTACAATACAGGAATGTGGGGGATCTTCCACCTGCTGAGAACCTCAAAGGTCCATGCAGAAATGATCCCTGGAGAAGATGTAGGCAGCTATGAAGGACCTGAGAGAGCAGAAGTCATCTTCCATGGCAAACCTCCTGGTCGGGATGAAGGGATGTGTCTGAATGAGCCTCTCTCTTCTTAATGTAGACAAGATGGACCAAAGCAGGCCTGTGTGGAGAGCTGTTCCTTGGTGCCTATGGTTGATATTCCATTCTAACTTGTGAAGGTGTCACAGGAAGGAGGGGCAGCCTCCATCTCATGGGAGCCTTGGAAGCAACTGTTAGGACACAGTGGTTGCCAAGGCAGTGACCTCATTCAGTTCCTGAAGGAAGTGACCTCACCTCACTTCCTTGGTGATGGAACTCTCTGAACTTGGGATCCAGGAAGCCAGGCACCCAGAGCCAGTCCCAGTCCCAGTCCCAGTGGGCTCACTTGTTTGGATTTACCAAGGACAGAGTCAGTCTTTCTTGGTACCCACTGAGGTGAGGATTGCCAAATGCCAGGAAAGCTCTGCAGAGGGGCCTTTCCAGAGAAAGCAGGTAGTGGCTCACCGCTGGCTCCTGACAACTTCACAGAGTTGGCCAAGGAGGCCAGATGTGAGACAGGACAGGCCCTTTCGGGGGAACATAGTATGGCCCACCAGTCAGACGACACTCCGGGTAGTCACAGACCAACTTGGAAGGAGGTGCCTTTGTGGGTGTGGGTGTGAGTTTGTGGTTTTGTCTCATGTTCTGAGAATAGGAAGGAAAGGCGGTTTGTTTGGTTTGGAGTGAACTGTTTCTAGTAAGGCTTTTGACAAGGCGAGTGTTTCTATGTTTGTGTATTCCACTGTGTCCCTGGTTGTAGACATTAGAAAAGAGAATGCATCAATGGATGTGTCCTGTCTAGTAGAAAGCTTCCCAGCATTCATCCTGCCCAATTTATGAATGGACTGCGGCTTGCCTTATGGATGGGCAACACCTACTATCTTCCTAAGTTCCTGTTTTCTTCCTGAATTCTGGCCACTCTCCAGAATAGGCTCATGGTTTTGTGTCCAAGATATGTACCACCTCCAAGCTCGGTGACATGGCCATGTACTGGATAGTTGAAAGGAATGGTGAGCATCTCAGAAAACTCAGATATCAGTGTGACCAGGAAAGTCTCCCTGGAGAAACCCTGCTTTGGGCCTTGGGCTTACCTATCCTTCTGTGGCCCTGAATGTCAGGAAGGCCTTTGCCTCAGGGCACCCCTTTGTGAAGCCTGAAGAAAACAGTTTTCAAATGGAAATGAATGGGCATCACCTGTGGCTCTTTGCTTAATTGCTTTGCAAAGGGATGTGTCTGAATCAGCCTCTTGGCCCAGTGTGAGGCTGTGGCTTAGATTGTCAGCACCTGGTGGATCCAAAGAAAGATCCCATGTGTGCATCCAAAGCCAAATTGGCACAAAAGCAGTCATCCTGGATGAGGTCTCTCGCCTTCCTCTGTAAGGTTCCTGACCTCCATCAAGTGAGAATAGGGATCCTTTGTGTCAAATGAGTCCTTCAAAGCCATGCAGAGGCTAGCCCATAGGTGCTTGGGTTTTCTCATGACTCCAGTTCACACAAAGAATCTATACCCGGCAGTCAGTAGGCCTCCAATTGGAGAAGTAGAGCAGTATTAAAGGCAGGCCTATTTGATCACTCCAGGTCCACAGGAAGGGTGTCCAGTCCACCCTGACATTAGGCAAATGAGAGGCAAGGGAGCTTATTGTGGACACTGTCTTGGGCTGTGCCCCTCATGGAAACCTCCAGCCAGAGGTTATGATGAGTGTCTATATGGAAGAAGATGAGGGCCATGTGGCAGTGTTTTGGTTTGAATTGTGGTGTGGCAGTGGGAAGAGATGACTGGGTCCACCTGGGCTTGAACTCTGGTGTGATTCCCCTTGGAGACTGAGTTCTGGAACTGACCTCAGAGAAGTATTGCCGTGAATTGTGTCGGGATGTTAGGAGGCCACGCATGAGAGTCGCCCTTGGAAACTGAGATCTAGGCCCAGGCTGGCTTTCCACAGAGCACTGGGAATCTCAGCCCGGATATCACATGATTTTATTCTAAAAGACCTGGCAGCCATCGTGGAGAGTCCAAACACACGTGGACCTCACATTGTAGACCTCAATGGGCCTGGCTTCCTGTGACCTTTTGGCCACTCTTTGGGAAGCCTTGTTTGTGAGAGTTCCCCAGAGCTTTCGTTGAAATGAGCTTCCTCACCATTTAATGGTTCCTGAAGGAATGGAAACCCACAGTGCCTCCAACTTCATCCTTTAAAAATGGCTAGCTAGATAAATACCATGACATTTTTGAAATTCCCATGACCAGGTGGCACTGGAGAACCTTTGGATGTCCTGTTGCTGATCATGAGTGTACCAGACAGTGCCTTGATTGACTGGGTTTCATGAAAATGGTGTAAAACAGAGATGCCAGTAAGTTGGGGCCTGCTGAGTAGTGGGCCTAGAGCAGTGGTGTGCAGGTGTGTGATAAAACATCTGTGGTGGGGCCATGTGGATCTGCCATTGGCTTCCAAATGGCTTGTGACTGACATGGTGCAGTGAGCAGACCCTTCTATGTAAAGGCATCTTGTTATATGGAGAGGTTTCAGGGCAATGTTCAGAATCAGGTTGCTATGGTCAAGGGGGCAAGCTCTGTGGGATAGAAGCCTGGCTGGTGCATTCTTTTAGGACCTTGACACACCACAAGTGGCAGAACTCCCTCCAGCACTGTGTCCCAGTTGAACTCCTTGTATTTCCTGAAGCAAATTCCAAACTCCCAGTGCAGCAGCAAGAAACACCAGGAAAAGTGGAGGATGACCAAATGGCTTCACAGACCACACAGGGAGACACTTAGACCACAGTGGCCACAGTTTACCTGCAAAGAGAGAATTCAGCACTTCTGCCTCATGTTCATTGGAAAATCAGAAACCATGTCCTCCAGGTCACATAGATGCAGACCTGGTTTGATGGTCTCACTACAAAGGAAGCTAAAGCTCCTGAAAACAACATATATTTCAAGTGCCCAACCTCAGAAGCAGTTTCTCACAAAGTCTTTAGGCCAGCAGAGCTCCACGTTTGTGGAGTGTTTACCCTGTCCCTTACTCATGGAAACTAGTCTACCACCTCCAAGGTTGTGAACTCCTGAGCAGTTTCCATTCCACATATGTATTCACAGCATTTCTAACTCTTCTCCTCAAATTGTGTCTTACTTATTGTGAAGGTAATGTCAAGGCAATGTTCTGGATGAGAGTGGGAAGATTTTTTTGTAGCACATATTGGCCTACACATTGGATTCATTTTCCTATTTTCCGTTCGAAATACTGAATCCCTGACACTAACCCATACCCTACTAGATTGTGACTACGAATACTAATGTGATGGAGAAAAATAACTCAAACAGAATAGAAATACAGGCAGTTCAGAGCAGGCCTGGTGTATAGTTGGACTGGCCTTTGGCATTATAAAGTGTAGATGTTATAAATCTTGTCCAATTTAATAGAAATAGTTCTCCATGTGTTTTGAATGTTAACAAATATGTGAATTCCTGTCTCCCTTTCTCTGTAGCCTATTCAGCAACATGCATTTTTACATGCACATATAGAATCCTACCTCCTATCCCACGTCCATTCTTGTGAGGTGGCTGACTTGGCAGATACAAACTGTGAGAAGAGATCACTCCTCCTAAACGCTGTTGGAACTGAGAATTCAACCTCCAGGTGAGCTTCCCACTTGAACAACATGATACATAAATACATGTTCAGTAAAATAAATATTTTTGGATCTGTGGATGATAAATATTTCATGATGAATTTCGATTGGCATATATATTTCTACTCTTTAAAGTCTGTGTTTGTGTGTGTGTTGTTTTTTTTTTGTGTATATGTATATATACACACACACACATACACACACTCTTCAGATTTTTCAAAATATGAAATGTATGTGTCATATTATATACTCCCTAAATTCATTCATGTTCATATATGTGGATTTATAATCAACTTTTCACAAGATTATTCTCAGAAATAGTCATCCACCTGAAATACATATTTGTTTCCTAGTGCTGAAATCCTAATATTTCTACAGTAACTGATCCAGTTTAACATGAATGCAAGTAGATTCCTATGGGACATGATGTGTATTTTGACGTTCATTTTTATTCAACACTGGTACATTACTATTTCTTCAGTTGATGCACATCATAGGATATGTATTTCATCCTCAAGTTCACAAATTTCTAGGCATTTATTTCCCTTTCAATCACTTCCTGCTTCAGAACACATGTATTCCTCCACGTTTCTTGACTGGTCTTTTCATGAGACTTCTTTCCAAACACATTCTTTTCCATTTCCATAATCCCTTGTGAAGCAAAACTCACACCCCCTTCATGGTAAACCATAACCCCAATATCACCATTAGATGTATAACTGGTTAGAATGAATGGTTGTGTATCAATATTAGATTTCCTATATATTTTCAGATATCAATGCAATCCATTATTTAAAGTGGAACCTGTTATACTATTTATTCACAGTATGGTCTATTCATGCATTATCTCTATATTCATAGACCCAGGGTACACCTATTTGTACCCCCAAAGGCTAATTTATATGTCTTCAACATATTACTCCCAGAAATGGTGGAAGAAACACTCATGTCACCTGATCTACATATACATTTTATCACAGTGATATTCTGGACACAAAATGCAAAGGTCACACTTATGATTGCACCAAAGCCTCATTGGAAAGTGAGCATGGATTACTAAAAACATCCTTGTCCAGGTTGCCTAATGCTCTCAAATGTCAATGCTATTGGTGACTACACATTTGTTTCTTCCTAAGATGATATATTCAACCTCAACCCTGTTGAAAACGTCTAATCCACTCACTCACTTTATATTTTGCCTGATTTCCTAATGTCTCTATTGATATCTGCTTTCCTACATATGTTCCCCAGTTCATCATTGTGACTGACTCTTCACATGTGCTGACGTTTACATTCACTCTCTAACCGACACCCTATTGCTAAAGAAATTTTGGTCCAAATTGCATACTCACTCTTCTTCCAAAACTTACCAACAATCTTCCTAATCCTACCTACTATCCCTTTTTGACTGGATGTTCTCTTCTACATTCAATCATCCAAGGTACAAGGTCCCATGCCATTGTATATCGATTTATCTGAGACATCTGTGCAGAAAGTCATTCAAAGCTAAGTATCCCAATCAAGGGCCCAATGCCCTTCTGGCCTTCAAATCTTACTTGGATTTCTGTTTTCATACATATATTTCACCTATATATTATTATAAATATCGCAGGTTCCCAATACCATTCTTCATCCAGCAGAGTGATTCCTAAGCCAAACAGGTTCTTAACCCTAACCATACACTGTTCCCTCAATCTAACTTTACAGAAGAGCAGGGACAGAGTGGGTCTTACAATACAGGAATGTGGGGGATCTTCCACCTGCTGAGAACCTCAAAGGTCCATGCAGAAATGATCCCTGGAGAAGATGTAGGCAGCTATGAAGGACCTGAGAGAGCAGAAGTCATCTTCCATGGCAAACCTCCTGGTCGGGATGAAGGGATGTGTCTGAATGAGCCTCTCTCTTCTTAATGTAGACAAGATGGACCAAAGCAGGCCTGTGTGGAGAGCTGTTCCTTGGTGCCTATGGTTGATATTCCATTCTAACTTGTGAAGGTGTCACAGGAAGGAGGGGCAGCCTCCATCTCATGGGAGCCTTGGAAGCAACTGTTAGGACACAGTGGTTGCCAAGGCAGTGACCTCATTCAGTTCCTGAAGGAAGTGACCTCACCTCACTTCCTTGGTGATGGAACTCTCTGAACTTGGGATCCAGGAAGCCAGGCACCCAGAGCCAGTCCCAGTCCCAGTCCCAGTGGGCTCACTTGTTTGGATTTACCAAGGACAGAGTCAGTCTTTCTTGGTACCCACTGAGGTGAGGATTGCCAAATGCCAGGAAAGCTCTGCAGAGGGGCCTTTCCAGAGAAAGCAGGTAGTGGCTCACCGCTGGCTCCTGACAACTTCACAGAGTTGGCCAAGGAGGCCAGATGTGAGACAGGACAGGCCCTTTCGGGGGAACATAGTATGGCCCACCAGTCAGACGACACTCCGGGTAGTCACAGACCAACTTGGAAGGAGGTGCCTTTGTGGGTGTGGGTGTGAGTTTGTGGTTTTGTCTCATGTTCTGAGAATAGGAAGGAAAGGCGGTTTGTTTGGTTTGGAGTGAACTGTTTCTAGTAAGGCTTTTGACAAGGCGAGTGTTTCTATGTTTGTGTATTCCACTGTGTCCCTGGTTGTAGACATTAGAAAAGAGAATGCATCAATGGATGTGTCCTGTCTAGTAGAAAGCTTCCCAGCATTCATCCTGCCCAATTTATGAATGGACTGCGGCTTGCCTTATGGATGGGCAACACCTACTATCTTCCTAAGTTCCTGTTTTCTTCCTGAATTCTGGCCACTCTCCAGAATAGGCTCATGGTTTTGTGTCCAAGATATGTACCACCTCCAAGCTCGGTGACATGGCCATGTACTGGATAGTTGAAAGGAATGGTGAGCATCTCAGAAAACTCAGATATCAGTGTGACCAGGAAAGTCTCCCTGGAGAAACCCTGCTTTGGGCCTTGGGCTTACCTATCCTTCTGTGGCCCTGAATGTCAGGAAGGCCTTTGCCTCAGGGCACCCCTTTGTGAAGCCTGAAGAAAACAGTTTTCAAATGGAAATGAATGGGCATCACCTGTGGCTCTTTGCTTAATTGCTTTGCAAAGGGATGTGTCTGAATCAGCCTCTTGGCCCAGTGTGAGGCTGTGGCTTAGATTGTCAGCACCTGGTGGATCCAAAGAAAGATCCCATGTGTGCATCCAAAGCCAAATTGGCACAAAAGCAGTCATCCTGGATGAGGTCTCTCGCCTTCCTCTGTAAGGTTCCTGACCTCCATCAAGTGAGAATAGGGATCCTTTGTGTCAAATGAGTCCTTCAAAGCCATGCAGAGGCTAGCCCATAGGTGCTTGGGTTTTCTCATGACTCCAGTTCACACAAAGAATCTATACCCGGCAGTCAGTAGGCCTCCAATTGGAGAAGTAGAGCAGTATTAAAGGCAGGCCTATTTGATCACTCCAGGTCCACAGGAAGGGTGTCCAGTCCACCCTGACATTAGGCAAATGAGAGGCAAGGGAGCTTATTGTGGACACTGTCTTGGGCTGTGCCCCTCATGGAAACCTCCAGCCAGAGGTTATGATGAGTGTCTATATGGAAGAAGATGAGGGCCATGTGGCAGTGTTTTGGTTTGAATTGTGGTGTGGCAGTGGGAAGAGATGACTGGGTCCACCTGGGCTTGAACTCTGGTGTGATTCCCCTTGGAGACTGAGTTCTGGAACTGACCTCAGAGAAGTATTGCCGTGAATTGTGTCGGGATGTTAGGAGGCCACGCATGAGAGTCGCCCTTGGAAACTGAGATCTAGGCCCAGGCTGGCTTTCCACAGAGCACTGGGAATCTCAGCCCGGATATCACATGATTTTATTCTAAAAGACCTGGCAGCCATCGTGGAGAGTCCAAACACACGTGGACCTCACATTGTAGACCTCAATGGGCCTGGCTTCCTGTGACCTTTTGGCCACTCTTTGGGAAGCCTTGTTTGTGAGAGTTCCCCAGAGCTTTCGTTGAAATGAGCTTCCTCACCATTTAATGGTTCCTGAAGGAATGGAAACCCACAGTGCCTCCAACTTCATCCTTTAAAAATGGCTAGCTAGATAAATACCATGACATTTTTGAAATTCCCATGACCAGGTGGCACTGGAGAACCTTTGGATGTCCTGTTGCTGATCATGAGTGTACCAGACAGTGCCTTGATTGACTGGGTTTCATGAAAATGGTGTAAAACAGAGATGCCAGTAAGTTGGGGCCTGCTGAGTAGTGGGCCTAGAGCAGTGGTGTGCAGGTGTGTGATAAAACATCTGTGGTGGGGCCATGTGGATCTGCCATTGGCTTCCAAATGGCTTGTGACTGACATGGTGCAGTGAGCAGACCCTTCTATGTAAAGGCATCTTGTTATATGGAGAGGTTTCAGGGCAATGTTCAGAATCAGGTTGCTATGGTCAAGGGGGCAAGCTCTGTGGGATAGAAGCCTGGCTGGTGCATTCTTTTAGGACCTTGACACACCACAAGTGGCAGAACTCCCTCCAGCACTGTGTCCCAGTTGAACTCCTTGTATTTCCTGAAGCAAATTCCAAACTCCCAGTGCAGCAGCAAGAAACACCAGGAAAAGTGGAGGATGACCAAATGGCTTCACAGACCACACAGGGAGACACTTAGACCACAGTGGCCACAGTTTACCTGCAAAGAGAGAATTCAGCACTTCTGCCTCATGTTCATTGGAAAATCAGAAACCATGTCCTCCAGGTCACATAGATGCAGACCTGGTTTGATGGTCTCACTACAAAGGAAGCTAAAGCTCCTGAAAACAACATATATTTCAAGTGCCCAACCTCAGAAGCAGTTTCTCACAAAGTCTTTAGGCCAGCAGAGCTCCACGTTTGTGGAGTGTTTACCCTGTCCCTTACTCATGGAAACTAGTCTACCACCTCCAAGGTTGTGAACTCCTGAGCAGTTTCCATTCCACATATGTATTCACAGCATTTCTAACTCTTCTCCTCTAATTGTGTCTTACTTATTGTGAAGGTAATGTCAAGGCAATGTTCTGGATGAGAGTGGGAAGATTTTTTTGTAGCACATATTGGCCTACACATTGGATTCATTTTCCTATTTTCCGTTCGAAATACTGAATCCCTGACACTAACCCATACCCTACTAGATTGTGACTACGAATACTAATGTGATGGAGAAAAATAACTCAAACAGAATAGAAATACAGGCAGTTCAGAGCAGGCCTGGTGTATAGTTGGACTGGCCTTTGGCATTATAAAGTGTAGATGTTATAAATCTTGTCCAATTTAATAGAAATAGTTCTCCATGTGTTTTGAATGTTAACAAATATGTGAATTCCTGTCTCCCTTTCTCTGTAGCCTATTCAGCAACATGCATTTTTACATGCACATATAGAATCCTACCTCCTATCCCACGTCCATTCTTGTGAGGTGGCTGACTTGGCAGATACAAACTGTGAGAAGAGATCACTCCTCCTAAACGCTGTTGGAACTGAGAATTCAACCTCCAGGTGAGCTTCCCACTTGAACAACATGATACATAAATACATGTTCAGTAAAATAAATATTTTTGGATCTGTGGATGATAAATATTTCATGATGAATTTCGATTGGCATATATATTTCTACTCTTTAAAGTCTGTGTTTGTGTGTGTGTGTTGTTTTTTTTTTTGTGTATATGTATATATACACACACACACATACACACACTCTTCAGATTTTTCAAAATATGAAATGTATGTGTCATATTATATACTCCCTAAATTCATTCATGTTCATATATGTGGATTTATAATCAACTTTTCACAAGATTATTCTCAGAAATAGTCATCCACCTGAAATACATATTTGTTTCCTAGTGCTGAAATCCTAATATTTCTACAGTAACTGATCCAGTTTAACATGAATGCAAGTAGATTCCTATGGGACATGATGTGTATTTTGACGTTCATTTTTATTCAACACTGGTACATTACTATTTCTTCAGTTGATGCACATCATAGGATATGTATTTCATCCTCAAGTTCACAAATTTCTAGGCATTTATTTCCCTTTCAATCACTTCCTGCTTCAGAACACATGTATTCCTCCACGTTTCTTGACTGGTCTTTTCATGAGACTTCTTTCCAAACACATTCTTTTCCATTTCCATAATCCCTTGTGAAGCAAAACTCACACCCCCTTCATGGTAAACCATAACCCCAATATCACCATTAGATGTATAACTGGTTAGAATGAATGGTTGTGTATCAATATTAGATTTCCTATATATTTTCAGATATCAATGCAATCCATTATTTAAAGTGGAACCTGTTATACTATTTATTCACAGTATGGTCTATTCATGCATTATCTCTATATTCATAGACCCAGGGTACACCTATTTGTACCCCCAAAGGCTAATTTATATGTCTTCAACATATTACTCCCAGAAATGGTGGAAGAAACACTCATGTCACCTGATCTACATATACATTTTATCACAGTGATATTCTGGACACAAAATGCAAAGGTCACACTTATGATTGCACCAAAGCCTCATTGGAAAGTGAGCATGGATTACTAAAAACATCCTTGTCCAGGTTGCCTAATGCTCTCAAATGTCAATGCTATTGGTGACTACACATTTGTTTCTTCCTAAGATGATATATTCAACCTCAACCCTGTTGAAAACGTCTAATCCACTCACTCACTTTATATTTTGCCTGATTTCCTAATGTCTCTATTGATATCTGCTTTCCTACATATGTTCCCCAGTTCATCATTGTGACTGACTCTTCACATGTGCTGACGTTTACATTCACTCTCTAACCGACACCCTATTGCTAAAGAACTTTTGGTCCAAATTGCATACTCACTCTTCTTCCAAAACTTACCAACTATCTTCCTAATCCTACCTACTATCCCTTTTTGACTGGATGTTCTCTTCTACATTCAATCATCCAAGGTACAAGGTCCTATGCCATTGTGTATCGATTTATCTGAGACATCTGTGCAGAAAGTCATTCAAAGCTAAGTATCCCAATCAAGGGCCCAATGCCCTTCTGGCCTTCAAATCTTACTTGGATTTCTGTTTTCATACATATATTTCACCTATATATTATTATAAATATCGCAGGTTCCCAATACCATTCTTCATCCAGCAGAGTGATTCCTAAGCCACATCAAACAGGTTCTTAACCCTAACCATACACTGTTCCCTCAATCTAACTTTACAGAAGAGCAGGGACAGAGTGGGTCTTACAATACAGGAATGTGGGGGATCTTCCACCTGCTGAGAACCTCAAAGGTCCATGCAGAAATGATCCCTGGAGAAGATGTAGGCAGCTATGAAGGACCTGAGAGAGCAGAAGTCATCTTCCATGGCCAACCACCTGGTCGGGATGAAGGGATGTGTCTGAATGAGCCTCTCTCTTCTTAATGTAGACAAGATGGACCAAAGCAGGCCTGTGTGGAGAGCTGTTCCTTGGTGCCTATGGTTGATATTCCATTCTAACTTGTGAAGGTGTCACAGGAAGGAGGGGCAGCCTCCATCTCATGGGAGCCTTGGAAGCAACTGTTAGGACACAGTGGTTGCCAAGGCAGTGACCTCATTCAGTTCCTGAAGGAAGTGACCTCACCTCACTTCCTTGGTGATGGAACTCTCTGAACTTGGGATCCAGGAAGCCAGGCACCCAGAGCCAGTCCCAGTCCCAGTCCCAGTGGGCTCACTTGTTTGGATTTACCAAGGACAGAGTCAGTCTTTCTTGGTACCCACTGAGGTGAGGATTGCCAAATGCCAGGAAAGCTCTGCAGAGGGGCCTTTCCAGAGAAAGCAGGTAGTGGCTCACCGCTGGCTCCTGACAACTTCACAGAGTTGGCCAAGGAGGCCAGATGTGAGACAGGACAGGCCCTTTCGGGGGAACATAGTATGGCCCACCAGTCAGACGACACTCCGGGTAGTCACAGACCAACTTGGAAGGAGGTGCCTTTGTGGGTGTGGGTGTGAGTTTGTGGTTTTGTCTCATGTTCTGAGAATAGGAAGGAAAGGCGGTTTGTTTGGTTTGGAGTGGACTGTTTCTAGTAAGGCTTTTGACAAGGCGAGTGTTTCTATGTTTGTGTATTCCACTGTGTCCCTGGTTGTAGACATTAGAAAAGAGAATGCATCAATGGATGTGTCCTGTCTAGTAGAAAGCTTCCCAGCATTCATCCTGCCCAATTTATGAATGGACTGCGGCTTGCCTTATGGATGGGCAACACCTACTATCTTCCTAAGTTCCTGTTTTCTTCCTGAATTCTGGCCACTCTCCAGAATAGGCTCATGGTTTTGTGTCCAAGATATGTACCACCTCCAAGCTCGGTGACATGGCCATGTACTGGATAGTTGAAAGGAATGGTGAGCATCTCAGAAAACTCAGATATCAGTGTGACCAGGAAAGTCTCCCTGGAGAAACCCTGCTTTGGGCCTTGGGCTTACCTATCCTTCTGTGGCCCTGAATGTCAGGAAGGCCTTTGCCTCAGGGCACCCCTTTGTGAAGCCTGAAGAAAACAGTTTTCAAATGGAAATGAATGGGCATCACCTGTGGCTCTTTGCTTAATTGCTTTGCAAAGGGATGTGTCTGAATCAGCCTCTTGGCCCAGTGTGAGGCTGTGGCTTAGATTGTCAGCACCTGGTGGATCCAAAGAAAGATCCCATGTGTGCATCCAAAGCCAAATTGGCACAAAAGCAGTCATCCTGGATGAGGTCTCTCGCCTTCCTCTGTAAGGTTCCTGACCTCCATCAAGTGAGAATAGGGATCCTTTGTGTCAAATGAGTCCTTCAAAGCCATGCAGAGGCTAGCCCATAGGTGCTTGGGTTTTCTCATGACTCCAGTTCACACAAAGAATCTATACCCGGCAGTCAGTAGGCCTCCAATTGGAGAAGTAGAGCAGTATTAAAGGCAGGCCTATTTGATCACTCCAGGTCCACAGGAAGGGTGTCCAGTCCACCCTGACATTAGGCAAATGAGAGGCAAGGGAGCTTATTGTGGACACTGTCTTGGGCTGTGCCCCTCATGGAAACCTCCAGCCAGAGGTTATGATGAGTGTCTATATGGAAGAAGATGAGGGCCATGTGGCAGTGTTTTGGTTTGAATTGTGGTGTGGCAGTGGGAAGAGATGACTGGGTCCACCTGGGCTTGAACTCTGGTGTGATTCCCCTTGGAGACTGAGTTCTGGAACTGACCTCAGAGAAGTATTGCCGTGAATTGTGTCGGGATGTTAGGAGGCCACGCATGAGAGTCGCCCTTGGAAACTGAGATCTAGGCCCAGGCTGGCTTTCCACAGAGCACTGGGAATCTCAGCCCGGATATCACATGATTTTATTCTAAAAGACCTGGCAGCCATCGTGGAGAGTCCAAACACACGTGGACCTCACATTGTAGACCTCAATGGGCCTGGCTTCCTGTGACCTTTTGGCCACTCTTTGGGAAGCCTTGTTTGTGAGAGTTCCCCAGAGCTTTCGTTGAAATGAGCTTCCTCACCATTTAATGGTTCCTGAAGGAATGGAAACCCACAGTGCCTCCAACTTCATCCTTTAAAAATGGCTAGCTAGATAAATACCATGACATTTTTGAAATTCCCATGACCAGGTGGCACTGGAGAACCTTTGGATGTCCTGTTGCTGATCATGAGTGTACCAGACAGTGCCTTGATTGACTGGGTTTCATGAAAATGGTGTAAAACAGAGATGCCAGTAAGTTGGGGCCTGCTGAGTAGTGGGCCTAGAGCAGTGGTGTGCAGGTGTGTGATAAAACATCTGTGGTGGGGCCATGTGGATCTGCCATTGGCTTCCAAATGGCTTGTGACTGACATGGTGCAGTGAGCAGACCCTTCTATGTAAAGGCATCTTGTTATATGGAGAGGTTTCAGGGCAATGTTCAGAATCAGGTTGCTATGGTCAAGGGGGCAAGCTCTGTGGGATAGAAGCCTGGCTGGTGCATTCTTTTAGGACCTTGACACACCACAAGTGGCAGAACTCCCTCCAGCACTGTGTCCCAGTTGAACTCCTTGTATTTCCTGAAGCAAATTCCAAACTCCCAGTGCAGCAGCAAGAAACACCAGGAAAAGTGGAGGATGACCAAATGGCTTCACAGACCACACAGGGAGACACTTAGACCACAGTGGCCACAGTTTACCTGCAAAGAGAGAATTCAGCACTTCTGCCTCATGTTCATTGGAAAATCAGAAACCATGTCCTCCAGGTCACATAGATGCAGACCTGGTTTGATGGTCTCACTACAAAGGAAGCTAAAGCTCCTGAAAACAACATATATTTCAAGTGCCCAACCTCAGAAGCAGTTTCTCACAAAGTCTTTAGGCCAGCAGAGCTCCACGTTTGTGGAGTGTTTACCCTGTCCCTTACTCATGGAAACTAGTCTACCACCTCCAAGGTTGTGAACTCCTGAGCAGTTTCCATTCCACATATGTATTCACAGCATTTCTAACTCTTCTCCTCTAATTGTGTCTTACTTATTGTGAAGGTAATGTCAAGGCAATGTTCTGGATGAGAGTGGGAAGATTTTTTTGTAGCACATATTGGCCTACACATTGGATTCATTTTCCTATTTTCCGTTCAAAATACTGAATCCCTGACACTAACCCATACCCTACTAGATTGTGACTACGAATACTAATGTGATGGAGAAAAATAACTCAAACAGAATAGAAATACAGGCAGTTCAGAGCAGGCCTGGTGTATAGTTGGACTGGCCTTTGGCATTATAAAGTGTAGGTGTTATAAATCTAGTCCAATTTAATAGAAATAGTTCTCCATGTGTTTTGAATGTTAACAAATATGTGAATTCCTGTCTCCCTTTCTCTGTAGCCTATTCAGCAACATGCATTTTTACATGCACATATAGAATCCTACCTCCTATCCCACGTCCATTCTTGTGAGGTGGCTGACTTGGCAGATACAAACTGTGAGAAGAGATCACTCCTCCTAAACGCTGTTGGAACTGAGAATTCAACCTCCAGGTGAGCTTCCCACTTGAACAACATGATACATAAATACATGTTCAGTAAAATAAATATTTTTGGATCTGTGGATGATAAATATTTCATGATGAATTTCGATTGGCATATATATTTCTACTCTTTAATGTCTGTGTTTGTGTGTGTGTGTTTTTTTTTGTGTATATATATATATATATATATATATATATATATATATACACACACACACACACACACACATACACACACTCTCCAGATTTTTCAAAATATGAAATGTATGTGTCATATTATATACTCCCTAAATTCATTCATGTTCATATATGTGGATTTATAATCAACGTTTCACAAGATTATTCTCAGAAATAGTCATCCACCTGAAATACATATTTGTTTCCTAGTGCTGAAATCCTAATATTTCTACAGTAACTGACCCAGTTTAACATGAATGCAAGTAGATTCCTATGGGACATGATGTGTATTTTGACGTTCATTTTTATTCAACACTGGTACATTACTATTTCTTCAGTTGATGCACATCATAGGATATGTATTTCATCCTCAAGTTCACAAATTTCTAGGCATTTATTTCCCTTTCAATCACTTCCTGCTTCAGAACACATGTATACCTCCACGTTTCTTGACTGGTCTTTTCATGAGACTTCTTTCCAAACACATTCTTTTCCATTTCCATAATCCCTTGTGAAGCAAAACTCACACCCCCTTCATGGTAAACCATAACCCCAATATCACCATTAGATGTATAACTGGTTAGAATGAATGGTTGTGTATCAATATTAGATTTCCTATATATTTTCAGATATCAATGCAATCCATTATTTAAAGTGGAACCTGTTATACTATTTATTCACAGTATGGTCTATTCATGCATTATCTCTATATTCATAGACCCAGGGTACACCTATTTGTACCCCCAAAGGCTAATTTATATGTCTTCAACATATTACTCCCAGAAATGGTGGAAGAAACACTCATGTCACCTGATCTACATATACATTTTATCACAGTGATATTCTGGACACAAAATGCAAAGGTCACACTTATGATTGCACCAAAGCCTCATTGGAAAGTGAGCATGGATTACTAAAAACATCCTTGTCCAGGTTGCCTAATGCTCTCAAATGTCAATGCTATTGGTGACTACACATTTGTTTCTTCCTAAGATGATATATTCAACCTCAACCCTGTTGAAAACGTCTAATCCACTCACTCACTTTATATTTTGCCTGATTTCCTAATGTCTCTATTGATATCTGCTTTCCTACATATGTTCCCCAGTTCATCATTGTGACTGACTCTTCACATGTGCTGACGTTTACATTCACTCTCTAACCGACACCCTATTGCTAAAGAAATTTTGGTCCAAATTGCATACTCACTCTTCTTCCAAAACTTACCAACAATCTTCCTAATCCTACCTACTATCCCTTTTTGACTGGATGTTCTCTTCTACATTCAATCATCCAAGGTACAAGGTCCCATGCCATTGTATATCGATTTATCTGAGACATCTGTGCAGAAAGTCATTCAAAGCTAAGTATCCCAATCAAGGGCCCAATGCCCTTCTGGCCTTCAAATCTTACTTGGATTTCTGTTTTCATACATATATTTCACCTATATATTATTATAAATATCGCAGGTTCCCAATACCATTCTTCATCCAGCAGAGTGATTCCTAAGCCAAACAGGTTCTTAACCCTAACCATACACTGTTCCCTCAATCTAACTTTACAGAAGAGCAGGGACAGAGTGGGTCTTAAAATACAGGAATGTGGGGGATCTTCCACCTGCTGAGAACCTCAAAGGTCCATGCAGAAATGATCCCTGGAGAAGATGTAGGCAGCTATGAAGGACCTGAGAGAGCAGAAGTCATCTTCCATGGCAAACCTCCTGGTCGGGATGAAGGGATGTGTCTGAATGAGCCTCTCTCTTCTTAATGTAGACAAGATGGACCAAAGCAGGCCTGTGTGGAGAGCTGTTCCTTGGTGCCTATGGTTGATATTCCATTCTAACTTGTGAAGGTGTCACAGGAAGGAGGGGCAGCCTCCATCTCATGGGAGCCTTGGAAGCAACTGTTAGGACACAGTGGTTGCCAAGGCAGTGACCTCATTCAGTTCCTGAAGGAAGTGACCTCACCTCACTTCCTTGGTGATGGAACTCTCTGAACTTGGGATCCAGGAAGCCAGGCACCCAGAGCCAGTCCCAGTCCCAGTCCCAGTGGGCTCACTTGTTTGGATTTACCAAGGACAGAGTCAGTCTTTCTTGGTACCCACTGAGGTGAGGATTGCCAAATGCCAGGAAAGCTCTGCAGAGGGGCCTTTCCAGAGAAAGCAGGTAGTGGCTCACCGCTGGCTCCTGACAACTTCACAGAGTTGGCCAAGGAGGCCAGATGTGAGACAGGACAGGCCCTTTCGGGGGAACATAGTATGGCCCACCAGTCAGACGACACTCCGGGTAGTCACAGACCAACTTGGAAGGAGGTGCCTTTGTGGGTGTGGGTGTGAGTTTGTGGTTTTGTCTCATGTTCTGAGAATAGGAAGGAAAGGCGGTTTGTTTGGTTTGGAGTGGACTGTTTCTAGTAAGGCTTTTGACAAGGCGAGTGTTTCTATGTTTGTGTATTCCACTGTGTCCCTGGTTGTAGACATTAGAAAAGAGAATGCATCAATGGATGTGTCCTGTCTAGTAGAAAGCTTCCCAGCATTCATCCTGCCCAATTTATGAATGGACTGCGGCTTGCCTTATGGATGGGCAACACCTACTATCTTCCTAAGTTCCTGTTTTCTTCCTGAATTCTGGCCACTCTCCAGAATAGGCTCATGGTTTTGTGTCCAAGATATGTACCACCTCCAAGCTCGGTGACATGGCCATGTACTGGATAGTTGAAAGGAATGGTGAGCATCTCAGAAAACTCAGATATCAGTGTGACCAGGAAAGTCTCCCTGGAGAAACCCTGCTTTGGGCCTTGGGCTTACCTATCCTTCTGTGGCCCTGAATGTCAGGAAGGCCTTTGCCTCAGGGCACCCCTTTGTGAAGCCTGAAGAAAACAGTTTTCAAATGGAAATGAATGGGCATCACCTGTGGCTCTTTGCTTAATTGCTTTGCAAAGGGATGTGTCTGAATCAGCCTCTTGGCCCAGTGTGAGGCTGTGGCTTAGATTGTCAGCACCTGGTGGATCCAAAGAAAGATCCCATGTGTGCATCCAAAGCCAAATTGGCACAAAAGCAGTCATCCTGGATGAGGTCTCTCGCCTTCCTCTGTAAGGTTCCTGACCTCCATCAAGTGAGAATAGGGATCCTTTGTGTCAAATGAGTCCTTCAAAGCCATGCAGAGGCTAGCCCATAGGTGCTTGGGTTTTCTCATGACTCCAGTTCACACAAAGAATCTATACCCGGCAGTCAGTAGGCCTCCAATTGGAGAAGTAGAGCAGTATTAAAGGCAGGCCTATTTGATCACTCCAGGTCCACAGGAAGGGTGTCCAGTCCACCCTGACATTAGGCAAATGAGAGGCAAGGGAGCTTATTGTGGACACTGTCTTGGGCTGTGCCCCTCATGGAAACCTCCAGCCAGAGGTTATGATGAGTGTCTATATGGAAGAAGATGAGGGCCATGTGGCAGTGTTTTGGTTTGAATTGTGGTGTGGCAGTGGGAAGAGATGACTGGGTCCACCTGGGCTTGAACTCTGGTGTGATTCCCCTTGGAGACTGAGTTCTGGAACTGACCTCAGAGAAGTATTGCCGTGAATTGTGTCGGGATGTTAGGAGGCCACGCATGAGAGTCGCCCTTGGAAACTGAGATCTAGGCCCAGGCTGGCTTTCCACAGAGCACTGGGAATCTCAGCCCGGATATCACATGATTTTATTCTAAAAGACCTGGCAGCCATCGTGGAGAGTCCAAACACACGTGGACCTCACATTGTAGACCTCAATGGGCCTGGCTTCCTGTGACCTTTTGGCCACTCTTTGGGAAGCCTTGTTTGTGAGAGTTCCCCAGAGCTTTCGTTGAAATGAGCTTCCTCACCATTTAATGGTTCCTGAAGGAATGGAAACCCACAGTGCCTCCAACTTCATCCTTTAAAAATGGCTAGCTAGATAAATACCATGACATTTTTGAAATTCCCATGACCAGGTGGCACTGGAGAACCTTTGGATGTCCTGTTGCTGATCATGAGTGTACCAGACAGTGCCTTGATTGACTGGGTTTCATGAAAATGGTGTAAAACAGAGATGCCAGTAAGTTGGGGCCTGCTGAGTAGTGGGCCTAGAGCAGTGGTGTGCAGGTGTGTGATAAAACATCTGTGGTGGGGCCATGTGGATCTGCCATTGGCTTCCAAATGGCTTGTGACTGACATGGTGCAGTGAGCAGACCCTTCTATGTAAAGGCATCTTGTTATATGGAGAGGTTTCAGGGCAATGTTCAGAATCAGGTTGCTATGGTCAAGGGGGCAAGCTCTGTGGGATAGAAGCCTGGCTGGTGCATTCTTTTAGGACCTTGACACACCACAAGTGGCAGAACTCCCTCCAGCACTGTGTCCCAGTTGAACTCCTTGTATTTCCTGAAGCAAATTCCAAACTCCCAGTGCAGCAGCAAGAAACACCACGAAAAGTGGAGGATGACCAAATGGCTTCACAGACCACACAGGGAGACACTTAGACCACAGTGGCCACAGTTTACCTGCAAAGAGAGAATTCAGCACTTCTGCCTCATGTTCATTGGAAAATCAGAAACCATGTCCTCCAGGTCACATAGATGCAGACCTGGTTTGATGGTCTCACTACAAAGGAAGCTAAAGCTCCTGAAAACAACATATATTTCAAGTGCCCAACCTCAGAAGCAGTTTCTCACAAAGTCTTTAGGCCAGCAGAGCTCCACGTTTGTGGAGTGTTTACCCTGTCCCTTACTCATGGAAACTAGTCTACCACCTCCAAGGTTGTGAACTCCTGAGCAGTTTCCATTCCACATATGTATTCACAGCATTTCTAACTCTTCTCCTCTAATTGTGTCTTACTTATTGTGAAGGTAATGTCAAGGCAATGTTCTGGATGAGAGTGGGAAGATTTTTTTGTAGCACATATTGGCCTACACATTGGATTCATTTTCCTATTTTCCGTTCAAAATACTGAATCCCTGACACTAACCCATACCCTACTAGATTGTGACTACGAATACTAATGTGATGGAGAAAAATAACTCAAACAGAATAGAAATACAGGCAGTTCAGAGCAGGCCTGGTGTATAGTTGGACTGGCCTTTGGCATTATAAAGTGTAGGTGTTATAAATCTAGTCCAATTTAATAGAAATAGTTCTCCATGTGTTTTGAATGTTAACAAATATGTGAATTCCTGTCTCCCTTTCTCTGTAGCCTATTCAGCAACATGCATTTTTACATGCACATATAGAATCCTACCTCCTATCCCACGTCCATTCTTGTGAGGTGGCTGACTTGGCAGATACAAACTGTGAGAAGAGATCACTCCTCCTAAACGCTGTTGGAACTGAGAATTCAACCTCCAGGTGAGCTTCCCACTTGAACAACATGATACATAAATACATGTTCAGTAAAATAAATATTTTTGGATCTGTGGATGATAAATATTTCATGATGAATTTCGATTGGCATATATATTTCTACTCTTTAATGTCTGTGTTTGTGTGTGTGTGTTTTTTTTTGTGTATATATATATATATATATATATATATATATATATACACACACACACACACACACACATACACACACTCTCCAGATTTTTCAAAATATGAAATGTATGTGTCATATTATATACTCCCTAAATTCATTCATGTTCATATATGTGGATTTATAATCAACGTTTCACAAGATTATTCTCAGAAATAGTCATCCACCTGAAATACATATTTGTTTCCTAGTGCTGAAATCCTAATATTTCTACAGTAACTGACCCAGTTTAACATGAATGCAAGTAGATTCCTATGGGACATGATGTGTATTTTGACGTTCATTTTTATTCAACACTGGTACATTACTATTTCTTCAGTTGATGCACATCATAGGATATGTATTTCATCCTCAAGTTCACAAATTTCTAGGCATTTATTTCCCTTTCAATCACTTCCTGCTTCAGAACACATGTATACCTCCACGTTTCTTGACTGGTCTTTTCATGAGACTTCTTTCCAAACACATTCTTTTCCATTTCCATAATCCCTTGTGAAGCAAAACTCACACCCCCTTCATGGTAAACCATAACCCCAATATCACCATTAGATGTATAACTGGTTAGAATGAATGGTTGTGTATCAATATTAGATTTCCTATATATTTTCAGATATCAATGCAATCCATTATTTAAAGTGGAACCTGTTATACTATTTATTCACAGTATGGTCTATTCATGCATTATCTCTATATTCATAGACCCAGGGTACACCTATTTGTACCCCCAAAGGCTAATTTATATGTCTTCAACATATTACTCCCAGAAATGGTGGAAGAAACACTCATGTCACCTGATCTACATATACATTTTATCACAGTGATATTCTGGACACAAAATGCAAAGGTCACACTTATGATTGCACCAAAGCCTCATTGGAAAGTGAGCATGGATTACTAAAAACATCCTTGTCCAGGTTGCCTAATGCTCTCAAATGTCAATGCTATTGGTGACTACACATTTGTTTCTTCCTAAGATGATATATTCAACCTCAACCCTGTTGAAAACGTCTAATCCACTCACTCACTTTATATTTTGCCTGATTTCCTAATGTCTCTATTGATATCTGCTTTCCTACATATGTTCCCCAGTTCATCATTGTGACTGACTCTTCACATGTGCTGACGTTTACATTCACTCTCTAACCGACACCCTATTGCTAAAGAAATTTTGGTCCAAATTGCATACTCACTCTTCTTCCAAAACTTACCAACAATCTTCCTAATCCTACCTACTATCCCTTTTTGACTGGATGTTCTCTTCTACATTCAATCATCCAAGGTACAAGGTCCCATGCCATTGTATATCGATTTATCTGAGACATCTGTGCAGAAAGTCATTCAAAGCTAAGTATCCCAATCAAGGGCCCAATGCCCTTCTGGCCTTCAAATCTTACTTGGATTTCTGTTTTCATACATATATTTCACCTATATATTATTATAAATATCGCAGGTTCCCAATACCATTCTTCATCCAGCAGAGTGATTCCTAAGCCAAACAGGTTCTTAACCCTAACCATACACTGTTCCCTCAATCTAACTTTACAGAAGAGCAGGGACAGAGTGGGTCTTAAAATACAGGAATGTGGGGGATCTTCCACCTGCTGAGAACCTCAAAGGTCCATGCAGAAATGATCCCTGGAGAAGATGTAGGCAGCTATGAAGGACCTGAGAGAGCAGAAGTCATCTTCCATGGCAAACCTCCTGGTCGGGATGAAGGGATGTGTCTGAATGAGCCTCTCTCTTCTTAATGTAGACAAGATGGACCAAAGCAGGCCTGTGTGGAGAGCTGTTCCTTGGTGCCTATGGTTGATATTCCATTCTAACTTGTGAAGGTGTCACAGGAAGGAGGGGCAGCCTCCATCTCATGGGAGCCTTGGAAGCAACTGTTAGGACACAGTGGTTGCCAAGGCAGTGACCTCATTCAGTTCCTGAAGGAAGTGACCTCACCTCACTTCCTTGGTGATGGAACTCTCTGAACTTGGGATCCAGGAAGCCAGGCACCCAGAGCCAGTCCCAGTCCCAGTCCCAGTGGGCTCACTTGTTTGGATTTACCAAGGACAGAGTCAGTCTTTCTTGGTACCCACTGAGGTGAGGATTGCCAAATGCCAGGAAAGCTCTGCAGAGGGGCCTTTCCAGAGAAAGCAGGTAGTGGCTCACCGCTGGCTCCTGACAACTTCACAGAGTTGGCCAAGGAGGCCAGATGTGAGACAGGACAGGCCCTTTCGGGGGAACATAGTATGGCCCACCAGTCAGACGACACTCCGGGTAGTCACAGACCAACTTGGAAGGAGGTGCCTTTGTGGGTGTGGGTGTGAGTTTGTGGTTTTGTCTCATGTTCTGAGAATAGGAAGGAAAGGCGGTTTGTTTGGTTTGGAGTGGACTGTTTCTAGTAAGGCTTTTGACAAGGCGAGTGTTTCTATGTTTGTGTATTCCACTGTGTCCCTGGTTGTAGACATTAGAAAAGAGAATGCATCAATGGATGTGTCCTGTCTAGTAGAAAGCTTCCCAGCATTCATCCTGCCCAATTTATGAATGGACTGCGGCTTGCCTTATGGATGGGCAACACCTACTATCTTCCTAAGTTCCTGTTTTCTTCCTGAATTCTGGCCACTCTCCAGAATAGGCTCATGGTTTTGTGTCCAAGATATGTACCACCTCCAAGCTCGGTGACATGGCCATGTACTGGATAGTTGAAAGGAATGGTGAGCATCTCAGAAAACTCAGATATCAGTGTGACCAGGAAAGTCTCCCTGGAGAAACCCTGCTTTGGGCCTTGGGCTTACCTATCCTTCTGTGGCCCTGAATGTCAGGAAGGCCTTTGCCTCAGGGCACCCCTTTGTGAAGCCTGAAGAAAACAGTTTTCAAATGGAAATGAATGGGCATCACCTGTGGCTCTTTGCTTAATTGCTTTGCAAAGGGATGTGTCTGAATCAGCCTCTTGGCCCAGTGTGAGGCTGTGGCTTAGATTGTCAGCACCTGGTGGATCCAAAGAAAGATCCCATGTGTGCATCCAAAGCCAAATTGGCACAAAAGCAGTCATCCTGGATGAGGTCTCTCGCCTTCCTCTGTAAGGTTCCTGACCTCCATCAAGTGAGAATAGGGATCCTTTGTGTCAAATGAGTCCTTCAAAGCCATGCAGAGGCTAGCCCATAGGTGCTTGGGTTTTCTCATGACTCCAGTTCACACAAAGAATCTATACCCGGCAGTCAGTAGGCCTCCAATTGGAGAAGTAGAGCAGTATTAAAGGCAGGCCTATTTGATCACTCCAGGTCCACAGGAAGGGTGTCCAGTCCACCCTGACATTAGGCAAATGAGAGGCAAGGGAGCTTATTGTGGACACTGTCTTGGGCTGTGCCCCTCATGGAAACCTCCAGCCAGAGGTTATGATGAGTGTCTATATGGAAGAAGATGAGGGCCATGTGGCAGTGTTTTGGTTTGAATTGTGGTGTGGCAGTGGGAAGAGATGACTGGGTCCACCTGGGCTTGAACTCTGGTGTGATTCCCCTTGGAGACTGAGTTCTGGAACTGACCTCAGAGAAGTATTGCCGTGAATTGTGTCGGGATGTTAGGAGGCCACGCATGAGAGTCGCCCTTGGAAACTGAGATCTAGGCCCAGGCTGGCTTTCCACAGAGCACTGGGAATCTCAGCCCGGATATCACATGATTTTATTCTAAAAGACCTGGCAGCCATCGTGGAGAGTCCAAACACACGTGGACCTCACATTGTAGACCTCAATGGGCCTGGCTTCCTGTGACCTTTTGGCCACTCTTTGGGAAGCCTTGTTTGTGAGAGTTCCCCAGAGCTTTCGTTGAAATGAGCTTCCTCACCATTTAATGGTTCCTGAAGGAATGGAAACCCACAGTGCCTCCAACTTCATCCTTTAAAAATGGCTAGCTAGATAAATACCATGACATTTTTGAAATTCCCATGACCAGGTGGCACTGGAGAACCTTTGGATGTCCTGTTGCTGATCATGAGTGTACCAGACAGTGCCTTGATTGACTGGGTTTCATGAAAATGGTGTAAAACAGAGATGCCAGTAAGTTGGGGCCTGCTGAGTAGTGGGCCTAGAGCAGTGGTGTGCAGGTGTGTGATAAAACATCTGTGGTGGGGCCATGTGGATCTGCCATTGGCTTCCAAATGGCTTGTGACTGACATGGTGCAGTGAGCAGACCCTTCTATGTAAAGGCATCTTGTTATATGGAGAGGTTTCAGGGCAATGTTCAGAATCAGGTTGCTATGGTCAAGGGGGCAAGCTCTGTGGGATAGAAGCCTGGCTGGTGCATTCTTTTAGGACCTTGACACACCACAAGTGGCAGAACTCCCTCCAGCACTGTGTCCCAGTTGAACTCCTTGTATTTCCTGAAGCAAATTCCAAACTCCCAGTGCAGCAGCAAGAAACACCACGAAAAGTGGAGGATGACCAAATGGCTTCACAGACCACACAGGGAGACACTTAGACCACAGTGGCCACAGTTTACCTGCAAAGAGAGAATTCAGCACTTCTGCCTCATGTTCATTGGAAAATCAGAAACCATGTCCTCCAGGTCACATAGATGCAGACCTGGTTTGATGGTCTCACTACAAAGGAAGCTAAAGCTCCTGAAAACAACATATATTTCAAGTGCCCAACCTCAGAAGCAGTTTCTCACAAAGTCTTTAGGCCAGCAGAGCTCCACGTTTGTGGAGTGTTTACCCTGTCCCTTACTCATGGAAACTAGTCTACCACCTCCAAGGTTGTGAACTCCTGAGCAGTTTCCATTCCACATATGTATTCACAGCATTTCTAACTCTTCTCCTCAAATTGTGTCTTACTTATTGTGAAGGTAATGTCAAGGCAATGTTCTGGATGAGAGTGGGAAGATTTTTTTGTAGCACATATTGGCCTACACATTGGATTCATTTTCCTATTTTCCGTTCGAAATACTGAATCCCTGACACTAACCCATACCCTACTAGATTGTGACTACGAATACTAATGTGATGGAGAAAAATAACTCAAACAGAATAGAAATACAGGCAGTTCAGAGCAGGCCTGGTGTATAGTTGGACTGGCCTTTGGCATTATAAAGTGTAGGTGTTATAAATCTTGTCCAATTTAATAGAAATAGTTCTCCATGTGTTTTGAATGTTAACAAATATGTGAATTCCTGTCTCCCTTTCTCTGTAGCCTATTCAGCAACATGCATTTTTACATGCACATATAGAATCCTACCTCCTATCCCACGTCCATTCTTGTGAGGTGGCTGACTTGGCAGATACAAACTGTGAGAAGAGATCACTCCTCCTAAACGCTGTTGGAACTGAGAATTCAACCTCCAGGTGAGCTTCCCACTTGAACAACATGATACATAAATACATGTTCAGTAAAATAAATATTTTTGGATCTGTGGATGATAAATATTTCATGATGAATTTCGATTGGCATATATATTTCTACTCTTTAAAGTCTGTGTTTGTGTGTGTGTGTTGTTTTTTTTTTGTGTATATGTATATATACACACACACACATACACACACTCTTCAGATTTTTCAAAATATGAAATGTATGTGTCATATTATATACTCCCTAAATTCATTCATGTTCATATATGTGGATTTATAATCAACTTTTCACAAGATTATTCTCAGAAATAGTCATCCACCTGAAATACATATTTGTTTCCTAGTGCTGAAATCCTAATATTTCTACAGTAACTGATCCAGTTTAACATGAATGCAAGTAGATTCCTATGGGACATGATGTGTATTTTGACGTTCATTTTTATTCAACACTGGTACATTACTATTTCTTCAGTTGATGCACATCATAGGATATGTATTTCATCCTCAAGTTCACAAATTTCTAGGCATTTATTTCCCTTTCAATCACTTCCTGCTTCAGAACACATGTATTCCTCCACGTTTCTTGACTGGTCTTTTCATGAGACTTCTTTCCAAACACATTCTTTTCCATTTCCATAATCCCTTGTGAAGCAAAACTCACACCCCCTTCATGGTAAACCATAACCCCAATATCACCATTAGATGTATAACTGGTTAGAATGAATGGTTGTGTATCAATATTAGATTTCCTATATATTTTCAGATATCAATGCAATCCATTATTTAAAGTGGAACCTGTTATACTATTTATTCACAGTATGGTCTATTCATGCATTATCTCTATATTCATAGACCCAGGGTACACCTATTTGTACCCCCAAAGGCTAATTTATATGTCTTCAACATATTACTCCCAGAAATGGTGGAAGAAACACTCATGTCACCTGATCTACATATACATTTTATCACAGTGATATTCTGGACACAAAATGCAAAGGTCACACTTATGATTGCACCAAAGCCTCATTGGAAAGTGAGCATGGATTACTAAAAACATCCTTGTCCAGGTTGCCTAATGCTCTCAAATGTCAATGCTATTGGTGACTACACATTTGTTTCTTCCTAAGATGATATATTCAACCTCAACCCTGTTGAAAACGTCTAATCCACTCACTCACTTTATATTTTGCCTGATTTCCTAATGTCTCTATTGATATCTGCTTTCCTACATATGTTCCCCAGTTCATCATTGTGACTGACTCTTCACATGTGCTGACGTTTACATTCACTCTCTAACCGACACCCTATTGCTAAAGAACTTTTGGTCCAAATTGCATACTCACTCTTCTTCCAAAACTTACCAACTATCTTCCTAATCCTACCTACTATCCCTTTTTGACTGGATGTTCTCTTCTACATTCAATCATCCAAGGTACAAGGTCCTATGCCATTGTGTATCGATTTATCTGAGACATCTGTGCAGAAAGTCATTCAAAGCTAAGTATCCCAATCAAGGGCCCAATGCCCTTCTGGCCTTCAAATCTTACTTGGATTTCTGTTTTCATACATATATTTCACCTATATATTATTATAAATATCGCAGGTTCCCAATACCATTCTTCATCCAGCAGAGTGATTCCTAAGCCACATCAAACAGGTTCTTAACCCTAACCATACACTGTTCCCTCAATCTAACTTTACAGAAGAGCAGGGACAGAGTGGGTCTTACAATACAGGAATGTGGGGGATCTTCCACCTGCTGAGAACCTCAAAGGTCCATGCAGAAATGATCCCTGGAGAAGATGTAGGCAGCTATGAAGGACCTGAGAGAGCAGAAGTCATCTTCCATGGCCAACCACCTGGTCGGGATGAAGGGATGTGTCTGAATGAGCCTCTCTCTTCTTAATGTAGACAAGATGGACCAAAGCAGGCCTGTGTGGAGAGCTGTTCCTTGGTGCCTATGGTTGATATTCCATTCTAACTTGTGAAGGTGTCACAGGAAGGAGGGGCAGCCTCCATCTCATGGGAGCCTTGGAAGCAACTGTTAGGACACAGTGGTTGCCAAGGCAGTGACCTCATTCAGTTCCTGAAGGAAGTGACCTCACCTCACTTCCTTGGTGATGGAACTCTCTGAACTTGGGATCCAGGAAGCCAGGCACCCAGAGCCAGTCCCAGTCCCAGTCCCAGTGGGCTCACTTGTTTGGATTTACCAAGGACAGAGTCAGTCTTTCTTGGTACCCACTGAGGTGAGGATTGCCAAATGCCAGGAAAGCTCTGCAGAGGGGCCTTTCCAGAGAAAGCAGGTAGTGGCTCACCGCTGGCTCCTGACAACTTCACAGAGTTGGCCAAGGAGGCCAGATGTGAGACAGGACAGGCCCTTTCGGGGGAACATAGTATGGCCCACCAGTCAGACGACACTCCGGGTAGTCACAGACCAACTTGGAAGGAGGTGCCTTTGTGGGTGTGGGTGTGAGTTTGTGGTTTTGTCTCATGTTCTGAGAATAGGAAGGAAAGGCGGTTTGTTTGGTTTGGAGTGAACTGTTTCTAGTAAGGCTTTTGACAAGGCGAGTGTTTCTATGTTTGTGTATTCCACTGTGTCCCTGGTTGTAGACATTAGAAAAGAGAATGCATCAATGGATGTGTCCTGTCTAGTAGAAAGCTTCCCAGCATTCATCCTGCCCAATTTATGAATGGACTGCGGCTTGCCTTATGGATGGGCAACACCTACTATCTTCCTAAGTTCCTGTTTTCTTCCTGAATTCTGGCCACTCTCCAGAATAGGCTCATGGTTTTGTGTCCAAGATATGTACCACCTCCAAGCTCGGTGACATGGCCATGTACTGGATAGTTGAAAGGAATGGTGAGCATCTCAGAAAACTCAGATATCAGTGTGACCAGGAAAGTCTCCCTGGAGAAACCCTGCTTTGGGCCTTGGGCTTACCTATCCTTCTGTGGCCCTGAATGTCAGGAAGGCCTTTGCCTCAGGGCACCCCTTTGTGAAGCCTGAAGAAAACAGTTTTCAAATGGAAATGAATGGGCATCACCTGTGGCTCTTTGCTTAATTGCTTTGCAAAGGGATGTGTCTGAATCAGCCTCTTGGCCCAGTGTGAGGCTGTGGCTTAGATTGTCAGCACCTGGTGGATCCAAAGAAAGATCCCATGTGTGCATCCAAAGCCAAATTGGCACAAAAGCAGTCATCCTGGATGAGGTCTCTCGCCTTCCTCTGTAAGGTTCCTGACCTCCATCAAGTGAGAATAGGGATCCTTTGTGTCAAATGAGTCCTTCAAAGCCATGCAGAGGCTAGCCCATAGGTGCTTGGGTTTTCTCATGACTCCAGTTCACACAAAGAATCTATACCCGGCAGTCAGTAGGCCTCCAATTGGAGAAGTAGAGCAGTATTAAAGGCAGGCCTATTTGATCACTCCAGGTCCACAGGAAGGGTGTCCAGTCCACCCTGACATTAGGCAAATGAGAGGCAAGGGAGCTTATTGTGGACACTGTCTTGGGCTGTGCCCCTCATGGAAACCTCCAGCCAGAGGTTATGATGAGTGTCTATATGGAAGAAGATGAGGGCCATGTGGCAGTGTTTTGGTTTGAATTGTGGTGTGGCAGTGGGAAGAGATGACTGGGTCCACCTGGGCTTGAACTCTGGTGTGATTCCCCTTGGAGACTGAGTTCTGGAACTGACCTCAGAGAAGTATTGCCGTGAATTGTGTCGGGATGTTAGGAGGCCACGCATGAGAGTCGCCCTTGGAAACTGAGATCTAGGCCCAGGCTGGCTTTCCACAGAGCACTGGGAATCTCAGCCCGGATATCACATGATTTTATTCTAAAAGACCTGGCAGCCATCGTGGAGAGTCCAAACACACGTGGACCTCACATTGTAGACCTCAATGGGCCTGGCTTCCTGTGACCTTTTGGCCACTCTTTGGGAAGCCTTGTTTGTGAGAGTTCCCCAGAGCTTTCGTTGAAATGAGCTTCCTCACCATTTAATGGTTCCTGAAGGAATGGAAACCCACAGTGCCTCCAACTTCATCCTTTAAAAATGGCTAGCTAGATAAATACCATGACATTTTTGAAATTCCCATGACCAGGTGGCACTGGAGAACCTTTGGATGTCCTGTTGCTGATCATGAGTGTACCAGACAGTGCCTTGATTGACTGGGTTTCATGAAAATGGTGTAAAACAGAGATGCCAGTAAGTTGGGGCCTGCTGAGTAGTGGGCCTAGAGCAGTGGTGTGCAGGTGTGTGATAAAACATCTGTGGTGGGGCCATGTGGATCTGCCATTGGCTTCCAAATGGCTTGTGACTGACATGGTGCAGTGAGCAGACCCTTCTATGTAAAGGCATCTTGTTATATGGAGAGGTTTCAGGGCAATGTTCAGAATCAGGTTGCTATGGTCAAGGGGGCAAGCTCTGTGGGATAGAAGCCTGGCTGGTGCATTCTTTTAGGACCTTGACACACCACAAGTGGCAGAACTCCCTCCAGCACTGTGTCCCAGTTGAACTCCTTGTATTTCCTGAAGCAAATTCCAAACTCCCAGTGCAGCAGCAAGAAACACCAGGAAAAGTGGAGGATGACCAAATGGCTTCACAGACCACACAGGGAGACACTTAGACCACAGTGGCCACAGTTTACCTGCAAAGAGAGAATTCAGCACTTCTGCCTCATGTTCATTGGAAAATCAGAAACCATGTCCTCCAGGTCACATAGATGCAGACCTGGTTTGATGGTCTCACTACAAAGGAAGCTAAAGCTCCTGAAAACAACATATATTTCAAGTGCCCAACCTCAGAAGCAGTTTCTCACAAAGTCTTTAGGCCAGCAGAGCTCCACGTTTGTGGAGTGTTTACCCTGTCCCTTACTCATGGAAACTAGTCTACCACCTCCAAGGTTGTGAACTCCTGAGCAGTTTCCATTCCACATATGTATTCACAGCATTTCTAACTCTTCTCCTCTAATTGTGTCTTACTTATTGTGAAGGTAATGTCAAGGCAATGTTCTGGATGAGAGTGGGAAGATTTTTTTGTAGCACATATTGGCCTACACATTGGATTCATTTTCCTATTTTCCGTTCGAAATACTGAATCCCTGACACTAACCCATACCCTACTAGATTGTGACTACGAATACTAATGTGATGGAGAAAAATAACTCAAACAGAATAGAAATACAGGCAGTTCAGAGCAGGCCTGGTGTATAGTTGGACTGGCCTTTGGCATTATAAAGTGTAGGTGTTATAAATCTAGTCCAATTTAATAGAAATAGTTCTCCATGTGTTTTGAATGTTAACAAATATGTGAATTCCTGTCTCCCTTTCTCTGTAGCCTATTCAGCAACATGCATTTTTACATGCACATATAGAATCCTACCTCCTATCCCACGTCCATTCTTGTGAGGTGGCTGACTTGGCAGATACAAACTGTGAGAAGAGATCACTCCTCCTAAACGCTGTTGGAACTGAGAATTCAACCTCCAGGTGAGCTTCCCACTTGAACAACATGATACATAAATACATGTTCAGTAAAATAAATATTTTTGGATCTGTGGATGATAAATATTTCATGATGAATTTCGATTGGCATATATATTTCTACTCTTTAATGTCTGTGTTTGTGTGTGTGTGTTTTTTTGTGTGTATATATATATATATATATATATATATATATATATATATATACACACACACACACACACACATACACACACTCTCCAGATTTTTCAAAATATGAAATGTATGTGTCATATTATATACTCCCTAAATTCATTCATGTTCATATATGTGGATTTATAATCAACGTTTCACAAGATTATTCTCAGAAATAGTCATCCACCTGAAATACATATTTGTTTCCTAGTGCTGAAATCCTAATATTTCTACAGTAACTGACCCAGTTTAACATGAATGCAAGTAGATTCCTATGGGACATGATGTGTATTTTGACGTTCATTTTTATTCAACACTGGTACATTACTATTTCTTCAGTTGATGCACATCATAGAATATGTATTTCATCCTCAAGTTCACAAATTTCTAGGCATTTATTTCCCTTTCAATCACTTCCTGCTTCAGAACACATGTATACCTCCACGTTTCTTGACTGGTCTTTTCATGAGACTTCTTTCCAAACACATTCTTTTCCATTTCCATAATCCCTTGTGAAGCAAAACTCACACCCCCTTCATGGTAAACCATAACCCCAATATCACCATTAGATGTATAACTGGTTAGAATGAATGGTTGTGTATCAATATTAGATTTCCTATATATTTTCAGATATCAATGCAATCCATTATATAAATTGGAACCTGTTATAATATTTATTCACAGTATGGTCTATTCATGCATTATCTCTATATTCATAGACCCAGGGTACACCTATTTGTACCCCCAAAGGCTAATTTATATGTCTTCAACATATTACTCCCAGAAATGGTGGAAGAAACACTCATGTCACCTGATCTACATATACATTTTATCACAGTGATATTCTGGACACAAAATGCAAAGGTCACACTTATGATTGCACCAAAGCCTCATTGGAAAGTGAGCATGGATTACTAAAAACATCCTTGTCCAGGTTGCCTAATGCTCTCAAATGTCAATGCTATTGGTGACTACACATTTGTTTCTTCCTAAGATGATATATTCAACCTCAACCCTGTTGAAAATGTCTAATCCACTCACTCACTTTATACTTTGCCTGATTTCCTAATGTCTCTATTGATATCTGCTTTCCTACATATGTTCCCCAGTTCATCATTGTGACTGACTCTTCACATGTGCTGACGTTTACATTCACTCTCTAACCGACACCCTATTGCTAAAGAACTTTTGGTCCAAATTGCATACTCACTCTTCTTCCAAAACTTACCAACTATCTTCCTAATCCTACCTACTATCCCTTTTTGACTGGATGTTCTCTTCTACATTCAATCATCCAAGGTACAAGGTCCTATGCCATTGTGTATGGATTTATCTGAGACATCTGTGCAGAAAGTCATTCAAAGCTAAGTATCCCAATCAAGGGCCCAATGCCCTTCTGGCCTTCAAATCTTACTTGGATTTCTGTTTTCATACATATATTTCACCTATATATTATTATAAATATCGCAGGTTCCCAATACCATTCTTCATCCAGCAGAGTGATTCCTAAGCCACATCAAACAGGTTCTTAACCCTAACCATACACTGTTCCCTCAATCTAACTTTACAGAAGAGCAGGGACAGAGTGGGTCTTACAATACAGGAATGTGGGGGATCTTCCACCTGCTGAGAACCTCAAAGGTCCATGCAGAAATGATCCCTGGAGAAGATGTAGGCAGCTATGAAGGACCTGAGAGAGCAGAAGTCATCTTCCATGGCAAACCTCCTGGTCGGGATGAAGGGATGTGTCTGAATGAGCCTCTCTCTTCTTAATGTAGACAAGATGGACCAAAGCAGGCCTGTGTGGAGAGCTGTTCCTTGGTGCCTATGGTTGATATTCCATTCTAACTTGTGAAAGTGTCACAGGAAGGAGGGGCAGCCTCCATCTCATGGGAGCCTTGGAAGCAACTGTTAGGACACAGTGGTTGCCAAGGCAGTGACCTCATTCAGTTCCTGAAGGAAGTGACCTCACCTCACTTCCTTGGTGATGGAACTCTCTGAACTTGGGATCCAGGAAGCCAGGCACCCAGAGCCAGTCCCAGTCCCAGTCCCAGTGGGCTCACTTGTTTGGATTTACCAAGGACAGAGTCAGTCTTTCTTGGTACCCACTGAGGTGAGGATTGCCAAATGCCAGGAAAGCTCTGCAGAGGGGCCTTTCCAGAGAAAGCAGGTAGTGGCTCACCGCTGGCTCCTGACAACTTCACAGAGTTGGCCAAGGAGGCCAGATGTGAGACAGGACAGGCCCTTTCGGGGGAACATAGTATGGCCCACCAGTCAGACGACACTCCGGGTAGTCACAGACCAACTTGGAAGGAGGTGCCTTTGTGGGTGTGGGTGTGAGTTTGTGGTTTTGTCTCATGTTCTGAGAATAGGTAGGAAAGGCGGTTTGTTTGGTTTGGAGTGGACTGTTTCTAGTAAGGCTTTTGACAAGGCGAGTGTTTCTATGTTTGTGTATTCCACTGTGTCCCTGGTTGTAGACATTAGAAAAGAGAATGCATCAATGGATGTGTCCTGTCTAGTAGAAAGCTTCCCAGCATTCATCCTGCCCAATTTATGAATGGACTGCGGCTTGCCTTATGGATGGGCAACACCTACTATCTTCCTAAGTTCCTGTTTTCTTCCTGAATTCTGGCCACTCTCCAGAATAGGCTCATGGTTTTGTGTCCAAGATATGTACCACCTCCAAGCTCGGTGACATGGCCATGTACTGGATAGTTGAAAGGAATGGTGAGCATCTCAGAAAACTCAGATATCAGTGTGACCAGGAAAGTCTCCCTGGAGAAACCCTGCTTTGGGCCTTGGGCTTACCTATCCTTCTGTGGCCCTGAATGTCAGGAAGGCCTTTGCCTCAGGGCACCCCTTTGTGAAGCCTGAAGAAAACAGTTTTCAAATGGAAATGAATGGGCATCACCTGTGGCTCTTTGCTTAATTGCTTTGCAAAGGGATGTGTCTGAATCAGCCTCTTGGCCCAGTGTGAGGCTGTGGCTTAGATTGTCAGCACCTGGTGGATCCAAAGAAAGATCCCATGTGTGCATCCAAAGCCAAATTGGCACAAAAGCAGTCATCCTGGATGAGGTCTCTCGCCTTCCTCTGTAAGGTTCCTGACCTCCATCAAGTGAGAATAGGGATCCTTTGTGTCAAATGAGTCCTTCAAAGCCATGCAGAGGCTAGCCCATAGGTGCTTGGGTTTTCTCATGACTCCAGTTCACACAAAGAATCTATACCCGGCAGTCAGTAGGCCTCCAATTGGAGAAGTAGAGCAGTATTAAAGGCAGGCCTATTTGATCACTCCAGGTCCACAGGAAGGGTGTCCAGTCCACCCTGACATTAGGCAAATGAGAGGCAAGGGAGCTTATTGTGGACACTGTCTTGGGCTGTGCCCCTCATGGAAACCTCCAGCCAGAGGTTATGATGAGTGTCTATATGGAAGAAGATGAGGGCCATGTGGCAGTGTTTTGGTTTGAATTGTGGTGTGGCAGTGGGAAGAGATGACTGGGTCCACCTGGGCTTGAACTCTGGTGTGATTCCCCTTGGAGACTGAGTTCTGGAACTGACCTCAGAGAAGTATTGCCGTGAATTGTGTCGGGATGTTAGGAGGCCACGCATGAGAGTCGCCCTTGGAAACTGAGATCTAGGCCCAGGCTGGCTTTCCACAGAGCACTGGGAATCTCAGCCCGGATATCACATGATTTTATTCTAAAAGACCTGGCAGCCATCGTGGAGAGTCCAAACACACGTGGACCTCACATTGTAGACCTCAATGGGCCTGGCTTCCTGTGACCTTTTGGCCACTCTTTGGGAAGCCTTGTTTGTGAGAGTTCCCCAGAGCTTTCGTTGAAATGAGCTTCCTCACCATTTAATGGTTCCTGAAGGAATGGAAACCCACAGTGCCTCCAACTTCATCCTTTAAAAATGGCTAGCTAGATAAATACCATGACATTTTTGAAATTCCCATGACCAGGTGGCACTGGAGAACCTTTGGATGTCCTGTTGCTGATCATGAGTGTACCAGACAGTGCCTTGATTGACTGGGTTTCATGAAAATGGTGTAAAACAGAGATGCCAGTAAGTTGGGGCCTGCTGAGTAGTGGGCCTAGAGCAGTGGTGTGCAGGTGTGTGATAAAACATCTGTGGTGGGGCCATGTGGATCTGCCATTGGCTTCCAAATGGCTTGTGACTGACATGGTGCAGTGAGCAGACCCTTCTATGTAAAGGCATCTTGTTATATGGAGAGGTTTCAGGGCAATGTTCAGAATCAGGTTGCTATGGTCAAGGGGGCAAGCTCTGTGGGATAGAAGCCTGGCTGGTGCATTCTTTTAGGACCTTGACACACCACAAGTGGCAGAACTCCCTCCAGCACTGTGTCCCAGTTGAACTCCTTGTATTTCCTGAAGCAAATTCCAAACTCCCAGTGCAGCAGCAAGAAACACCAGGAAAAGTGGAGGATGACCAAATGGCTTCACAGACCACACAGGGAGACACTTAGACCACAGTGGCCACAGTTTACCTGCAAAGAGAGAATTCAGCACTTCTGCCTCATGTTCATTGGAAAATCAGAAACCATGTCCTCCAGGTCACATAGATGCAGACCTGGTTTGATGGTCTCACTACAAAGGAAGCTAAAGCTCCTGAAAACAACATATATTTCAAGTGCCCAACCTCAGAAGCAGTTTCTCACAAAGTCTTTAGGCCAGCAGAGCTCCACGTTTGTGGAGTGTTTACCCTGTCCCTTACTCATGGAAACTAGTCTACCACCTCCAAGGTTGTGAACTCCTGAGCAGTTTCCATTCCACATATGTATTCACAGCATTTCTAACTCTTCTCCTCTAATTGTGTCTTACTTATTGTGAAGGTAATGTCAAGGCAATGTTCTGGATGAGAGTGGGAAGATTTTTTTGTAGCACATATTGGCCTACACATTGGATTCATTTTCCTATTTTCCGTTCGAAATACTGAATCCCTGACACTAACCCATACCCTACTAGATTGTGACTACGAATACTAATGTGATGGAGAAAAATAACTCAAACAGAATAGAAATACAGGCAGTTCAGAGCAGGCCTGGTGTATAGTTGGACTGGCCTTTGGCATTATAAAGTGTAGATGTTATAAATCTAGTCCAATTTAATAGAAATAGTTCTCCATGTGTTTTGAATGTTAACAAATATGTGAATTCCTGTCTCCCTTTCTCTGTAGCCTATTCAGCAACATGCATTTTTACATGCACATATAGAATCCTACCTCCTATCCCACGTCCATTCTTGTGAGGTGGCTGACTTGGCAGATACAAACTGTGAGAAGAGATCACTCCTCCTAAACGCTGTTGGAACTGAGAATTCAACCTCCAGGTGAGCTTCCCACTTGAACAACATGATACATAAATACATGTTCAGTAAAATAAATATTTTTGGATCTGTGGATGATAAATATTTCATGATGAATTTCGATTGGCATATATATTTCTACTCTTTAAAGTCTGTGTTTGTGTGTGTGTGTTGTTTTTTTTTTGTGTATATGTATATATACACACACACACATACACACACTCTTCAGATTTTTCAAAATATGAAATGTATGTGTCATATTATATACTCCCTAAATTCATTCATGTTCATATATGTGGATTTATAATCAACTTTTCACAAGATTATTCTCAGAAATAGTCATCCACCTGAAATACATATTTGTTTCCTAGTGCTGAAATCCTAATATTTCTACAGTAACTGATCCAGTTTAACATGAATGCAAGTAGATTCCTATGGGACATGATGTGTATTTTGACGTTCATTTTTATTCAACACTGGTACATTACTATTTCTTCAGTTGATGCACATCATAGGATATGTATTTCATCCTCAAGTTCACAAATTTCTAGGCATTTATTTCCCTTTCAATCACTTCCTGCTTCAGAACACATGTATTCCTCCACGTTTCTTGACTGGTCTTTTCATGAGACTTCTTTCCAAACACATTCTTTTCCATTTCCATAATCCCTTGTGAAGCAAAACTCACACCCCCTTCATGGTAAACCATAACCCCAATATCACCATTAGATGTATAACTGGTTAGAATGAATGGTTGTGTATCAATATTAGATTTCCTATATATTTTCAGATATCAATGCAATCCATTATTTAAAGTGGAACCTGTTATACTATTTATTCACAGTATGGTCTATTCATGCATTATCTCTATATTCATAGACCCAGGGTACACCTATTTGTACCCCCAAAGGCTAATTTATATGTCTTCAACATATTACTCCCAGAAATGGTGGAAGAAACACTCATGTCACCTGATCTACATATACATTTTATCACAGTGATATTCTGGACACAAAATGCAAAGGTCACACTTATGATTGCACCAAAGCCTCATTGGAAAGTGAGCATGGATTACTAAAAACATCCTTGTCCAGGTTGCCTAATGCTCTCAAATGTCAATGCTATTGGTGACTACACATTTGTTTCTTCCTAAGATGATATATTCAACCTCAACCCTGTTGAAAACGTCTAATCCACTCACTCACTTTATATTTTGCCTGATTTCCTAATGTCTCTATTGATATCTGCTTTCCTACATATGTTCCCCAGTTCATCATTGTGACTGACTCTTCACATGTGCTGACGTTTACATTCACTCTCTAACCGACACCCTATTGCTAAAGAACTTTTGGTCCAAATTGCATACTCACTCTTCTTCCAAAACTTACCAACTATCTTCCTAATCCTACCTACTATCCCTTTTTGACTGGATGTTCTCTTCTACATTCAATCATCCAAGGTACAAGGTCCTATGCCATTGTGTATCGATTTATCTGAGACATCTGTGCAGAAAGTCATTCAAAGCTAAGTATCCCAATCAAGGGCCCAATGCCCTTCTGGCCTTCAAATCTTACTTGGATTTCTGTTTTCATACATATATTTCACCTATATATTATTATAAATATCGCAGGTTCCCAATACCATTCTTCATCCAGCAGAGTGATTCCTAAGCCACATCAAACAGGTTCTTAACCCTAACCATACACTGTTCCCTCAATCTAACTTTACAGAAGAGCAGGGACAGAGTGGGTCTTACAATACAGGAATGTGGGGGATCTTCCACCTGCTGAGAACCTCAAAGGTCCATGCAGAAATGATCCCTGGAGAAGATGTAGGCAGCTATGAAGGACCTGAGAGAGCAGAAGTCATCTTCCATGGCCAACCACCTGGTCGGGATGAAGGGATGTGTCTGAATGAGCCTCTCTCTTCTTAATGTAGACAAGATGGACCAAAGCAGGCCTGTGTGGAGAGCTGTTCCTTGGTGCCTATGGTTGATATTCCATTCTAACTTGTGAAGGTGTCACAGGAAGGAGGGGCAGCCTCCATCTCATGGGAGCCTTGGAAGCAACTGTTAGGACACAGTGGTTGCCAAGGCAGTGACCTCATTCAGTTCCTGAAGGAAGTGACCTCACCTCACTTCCTTGGTGATGGAACTCTCTGAACTTGGGATCCAGGAAGCCAGGCACCCAGAGCCAGTCCCAGTCCCAGTCCCAGTGGGCTCACTTGTTTGGATTTACCAAGGACAGAGTCAGTCTTTCTTGGTACCCACTGAGGTGAGGATTGCCAAATGCCAGGAAAGCTCTGCAGAGGGGCCTTTCCAGAGAAAGCAGGTAGTGGCTCACCGCTGGCTCCTGACAACTTCACAGAGTTGGCCAAGGAGGCCAGATGTGAGACAGGACAGGCCCTTTCGGGGGAACATAGTATGGCCCACCAGTCAGACGACACTCCGGGTAGTCACAGACCAACTTGGAAGGAGGTGCCTTTGTGGGTGTGGGTGTGAGTTTGTGGTTTTGTCTCATGTTCTGAGAATAGGAAGGAAAGGCGGTTTGTTTGGTTTGGAGTGGACTGTTTCTAGTAAGGCTTTTGACAAGGCGAGTGTTTCTATGTTTGTGTATTCCACTGTGTCCCTGGTTGTAGACATTAGAAAAGAGAATGCATCAATGGATGTGTCCTGTCTAGTAGAAAGCTTCCCAGCATTCATCCTGCCCAATTTATGAATGGACTGCGGCTTGCCTTATGGATGGGCAACACCTACTATCTTCCTAAGTTCCTGTTTTCTTCCTGAATTCTGGCCACTCTCCAGAATAGGCTCATGGTTTTGTGTCCAAGATATGTACCACCTCCAAGCTCGGTGACATGGCCATGTACTGGATAGTTGAAAGGAATGGTGAGCATCTCAGAAAACTCAGATATCAGTGTGACCAGGAAAGTCTCCCTGGAGAAACCCTGCTTTGGGCCTTGGGCTTACCTATCCTTCTGTGGCCCTGAATGTCAGGAAGGCCTTTGCCTCAGGGCACCCCTTTGTGAAGCCTGAAGAAAACAGTTTTCAAATGGAAATGAATGGGCATCACCTGTGGCTCTTTGCTTAATTGCTTTGCAAAGGGATGTGTCTGAATCAGCCTCTTGGCCCAGTGTGAGGCTGTGGCTTAGATTGTCAGCACCTGGTGGATCCAAAGAAAGATCCCATGTGTGCATCCAAAGCCAAATTGGCACAAAAGCAGTCATCCTGGATGAGGTCTCTCGCCTTCCTCTGTAAGGTTCCTGACCTCCATCAAGTGAGAATAGGGATCCTTTGTGTCAAATGAGTCCTTCAAAGCCATGCAGAGGCTAGCCCATAGGTGCTTGGGTTTTCTCATGACTCCAGTTCACACAAAGAATCTATACCCGGCAGTCAGTAGGCCTCCAATTGGAGAAGTAGAGCAGTATTAAAGGCAGGCCTATTTGATCACTCCAGGTCCACAGGAAGGGTGTCCAGTCCACCCTGACATTAGGCAAATGAGAGGCAAGGGAGCTTATTGTGGACACTGTCTTGGGCTGTGCCCCTCATGGAAACCTCCAGCCAGAGGTTATGATGAGTGTCTATATGGAAGAAGATGAGGGCCATGTGGCAGTGTTTTGGTTTGAATTGTGGTGTGGCAGTGGGAAGAGATGACTGGGTCCACCTGGGCTTGAACTCTGGTGTGATTCCCCTTGGAGACTGAGTTCTGGAACTGACCTCAGAGAAGTATTGCCGTGAATTGTGTCGGGATGTTAGGAGGCCACGCATGAGAGTCGCCCTTGGAAACTGAGATCTAGGCCCAGGCTGGCTTTCCACAGAGCACTGGGAATCTCAGCCCGGATATCACATGATTTTATTCTAAAAGACCTGGCAGCCATCGTGGAGAGTCCAAACACACGTGGACCTCACATTGTAGACCTCAATGGGCCTGGCTTCCTGTGACCTTTTGGCCACTCTTTGGGAAGCCTTGTTTGTGAGAGTTCCCCAGAGCTTTCGTTGAAATGAGCTTCCTCACCATTTAATGGTTCCTGAAGGAATGGAAACCCACAGTGCCTCCAACTTCATCCTTTAAAAATGGCTAGCTAGATAAATACCATGACATTTTTGAAATTCCCATGACCAGGTGGCACTGGAGAACCTTTGGATGTCCTGTTGCTGATCATGAGTGTACCAGACAGTGCCTTGATTGACTGGGTTTCATGAAAATGGTGTAAAACAGAGATGCCAGTAAGTTGGGGCCTGCTGAGTAGTGGGCCTAGAGCAGTGGTGTGCAGGTGTGTGATAAAACATCTGTGGTGGGGCCATGTGGATCTGCCATTGGCTTCCAAATGGCTTGTGACTGACATGGTGCAGTGAGCAGACCCTTCTATGTAAAGGCATCTTGTTATATGGAGAGGTTTCAGGGCAATGTTCAGAATCAGGTTGCTATGGTCAAGGGGGCAAGCTCTGTGGGATAGAAGCCTGGCTGGTGCATTCTTTTAGGACCTTGACACACCACAAGTGGCAGAACTCCCTCCAGCACTGTGTCCCAGTTGAACTCCTTGTATTTCCTGAAGCAAATTCCAAACTCCCAGTGCAGCAGCAAGAAACACCAGGAAAAGTGGAGGATGACCAAATGGCTTCACAGACCACACAGGGAGACACTTAGACCACAGTGGCCACAGTTTACCTGCAAAGAGAGAATTCAGCACTTCTGCCTCATGTTCATTGGAAAATCAGAAACCATGTCCTCCAGGTCACATAGATGCAGACCTGGTTTGATGGTCTCACTACAAAGGAAGCTAAAGCTCCTGAAAACAACATATATTTCAAGTGCCCAACCTCAGAAGCAGTTTCTCACAAAGTCTTTAGGCCAGCAGAGCTCCACGTTTGTGGAGTGTTTACCCTGTGCCTTACTCATGGAAACTAGTCTACCACCTCCAAGGTTGTGAACTCCTGAGCATTTTCCATTCCACATATGTATTCACAGCATTTCTAACTCTTCTCCTCAAATTGTGTCTTACTTATTGTGAAGGTAATGTCAAGGCAATGTTCTGGATGAGAGTGGGAAGATTTTTTTGTAGCACATATTGGCCTACACATTGGATTCATTTTCCTATTTTCCGTTCGAAATACTGAATCCCTGACACTAACCCATACCCTACTAGATTGTGACTACGAATACTAATGTGATGGAGAAAAATAACTCAAACAGAATAGAAATACAGGCAGTTCAGAGCAGGCCTGGTGTATAGTTGGACTGGCCTTTGGCATTATAAAGTGTAGATGTTATAAATCTTGTCCAATTTAATAGAAATAGTTCTCCATGTGTTTTGAATGTTAACAAATATGTGAATTCCTGTCTCCCTTTCTCTGTAGCCTATTCAGCAACATGCATTTTTACATGCACATATAGAATCCTACCTCCTATCCCACGTCCATTCTTGTGAGGTGGCTGACTTGGCAGATACAAACTGTGAGAAGAGATCACTCCTCCTAAACGCTGTTGGAACTGAGAATTCAACCTCCAGGTGAGCTTCCCACTTGAACAACATGATACATAAATACATGTTCAGTAAAATAAATATTTTTGGATCTGTGGATGATAAATATTTCATGATGAATTTCGATTGGCATATATATTTCTACTCTTTAAAGTCTGTGTTTGTGTGTGTGTGTTGTTTTTTTTTTGTGTATATGTATATATACACACACACACATACACACACTCTTCAGATTTTTCAAAATATGAAATGTATGTGTCATATTATATACTCCCTAAATTCATTCATGTTCATATATGTGGATTTATAATCAACTTTTCACAAGATTATTCTCAGAAATAGTCATCCACCTGAAATACATATTTGTTTCCTAGTGCTGAAATCCTAATATTTCTACAGTAACTGATCCAGTTTAACATGAATGCAAGTAGATTCCTATGGGACATGATGTGTATTTTGACGTTCATTTTTATTCAACACTGGTACATTACTATTTCTTCAGTTGATGCACATCATAGGATATGTATTTCATCCTCAAGTTCACAAATTTCTAGGCATTTATTTCCCTTTCAATCACTTCCTGCTTCAGAACACATGTATTCCTCCACGTTTCTTGACTGGTCTTTTCATGAGACTTCTTTCCAAACACATTCTTTTCCATTTCCATAATCCCTTGTGAAGCAAAACTCACACCCCCTTCATGGTAAACCATAACCCCAATATCACCATTAGATGTATAACTGGTTAGAATGAATGGTTGTGTATCAATATTAGATTTCCTATATATTTTCAGATATCAATGCAATCCATTATTTAAAGTGGAACCTGTTATACTATTTATTCACAGTATGGTCTATTCATGCATTATCTCTATATTCATAGACCCAGGGTACACCTATTTGTACCCCCAAAGGCTAATTTATATGTCTTCAACATATTACTCCCAGAAATGGTGGAAGAAACACTCATGTCACCTGATCTACATATACATTTTATCACAGTGATATTCTGGACACAAAATGCAAAGGTCACACTTATGATTGCACCAAAGCCTCATTGGAAAGTGAGCATGGATTACTAAAAACATCCTTGTCCAGGTTGCCTAATGCTCTCAAATGTCAATGCTATTGGTGACTACACATTTGTTTCTTCCTAAGATGATATATTCAACCTCAACCCTGTTGAAAACGTCTAATCCACTCACTCACTTTATATTTTGCCTGATTTCCTAATGTCTCTATTGATATCTGCTTTCCTACATATGTTCCCCAGTTCATCATTGTGACTGACTCTTCACATGTGCTGACGTTTACATTCACTCTCTAACCGACACCCTATTGCTAAAGAACTTTTGGTCCAAATTGCATACTCACTCTTCTTCCAAAACTTACCAACTATCTTCCTAATCCTACCTACTATCCCTTTTTGACTGGATGTTCTCTTCTACATTCAATCATCCAAGGTACAAGGTCCTATGCCATTGTGTATCGATTTATCTGAGACATCTGTGCAGAAAGTCATTCAAAGCTAAGTATCCCAATCAAGGGCCCAATGCCCTTCTGGCCTTCAAATCTTACTTGGATTTCTGTTTTCATACATATATTTCACCTATATATTATTATAAATATCGCAGGTTCCCAATACCATTCTTCATCCAGCAGAGTGATTCCTAAGCCACATCAAACAGGTTCTTAACCCTAACCATACACTGTTCCCTCAATCTAACTTTACAGAAGAGCAGGGACAGAGTGGGTCTTACAATACAGGAATGTGGGGGATCTTCCACCTGCTGAGAACCTCAAAGGTCCATGCAGAAATGATCCCTGGAGAAGATGTAGGCAGCTATGAAGGACCTGAGAGAGCAGAAGTCATCTTCCATGGCAAACCTCCTGGTCGGGATGAAGGGATGTGTCTGAATGAGCCTCTCTCTTCTTAATGTAGACAAGATGGACCAAAGCAGGCCTGTGTGGAGAGCTGTTCCTTGGTGCCTATGGTTGATATTCCATTCTAACTTGTGAAGGTGTCACAGGAAGGAGGGGCAGCCTCCATCTCATGGGAGCCTTGGAAGCAACTGTTAGGACACAGTGGTTGCCAAGGCAGTGACCTCATTCAGTTCCTGAAGGAAGTGACCTCACCTCACTTCCTTGGTGATGGAACTCTCTGAACTTGGGATCCAGGAAGCCAGGCACCCAGAGCCAGTCCCAGTCCCAGTCCCAGTGGGCTCACTTGTTTGGATTTACCAAGGACAGAGTCAGTCTTTCTTGGTACCCACTGAGGTGAGGATTGCCAAATGCCAGGAAAGCTCTGCAGAGGGGCCTTTCCAGAGAAAGCAGGTAGTGGCTCACCGCTGGCTCCTGACAACTTCACAGAGTTGGCCAAGGAGGCCAGATGTGAGACAGGACAGGCCCTTTCGGGGGAACATAGTATGGCCCACCAGTCAGACGACACTCCGGGTAGTCACAGACCAACTTGGAAGGAGGTGCCTTTGTGGGTGTGGGTGTGAGTTTGTGGTTTTGTCTCATGTTCTGAGAATAGGTAGGAAAGGCGGTTTGTTTGGTTTGGAGTGGACTGTTTCTAGTAAGGCTTTTGACAAGGCGAGTGTTTCTATGTTTGTGTATTCCACTGTGTCCCTGGTTGTAGACATTAGAAAAGAGAATGCATCAATGGATGTGTCCTGTCTAGTAGAAAGCTTCCCAGCATTCATCCTGCCCAATTTATGAATGGACTGCGGCTTGCCTTATGGATGGGCAACACCTACTATCTTCCTAAGTTCCTGTTTTCTTCCTGAATTCTGGCCACTCTCCAGAATAGGCTCATGGTTTTGTGTCCAAGATATGTACCACCTCCAAGCTCGGTGACATGGCCATGTACTGGATAGTTGAAAGGAATGGTGAGCATCTCAGAAAACTCAGATATCAGTGTGACCAGGAAAGTCTCCCTGGAGAAACCCTGCTTTGGGCCTTGGGCTTACCTATCCTTCTGTGGCCCTGAATGTCAGGAAGGCCTTTGCCTCAGGGCACCCCTTTGTGAAGCCTGAAGAAAACAGTTTTCAAATGGAAATGAATGGGCATCACCTGTGGCTCTTTGCTTAATTGCTTTGCAAAGGGATGTGTCTGAATCAGCCTCTTGGCCCAGTGTGAGGCTGTGGCTTAGATTGTCAGCACCTGGTGGATCCAAAGAAAGATCCCATGTGTGCATCCAAAGCCAAATTGGCACAAAAGCAGTCATCCTGGATGAGGTCTCTCGCCTTCCTCTGTAAGGTTCCTGACCTCCATCAAGTGAGAATAGGGATCCTTTGTGTCAAATGAGTCCTTCAAAGCCATGCAGAGGCTAGCCCATAGGTGCTTGGGTTTTCTCATGACTCCAGTTCACACAAAGAATCTATACCCGGCAGTCAGTAGGCCTCCAATTGGAGAAGTAGAGCAGTATTAAAGGCAGGCCTATTTGATCACTCCAGGTCCACAGGAAGGGTGTCCAGTCCACCCTGACATTAGGCAAATGAGAGGCAAGGGAGCTTATTGTGGACACTGTCTTGGGCTGTGCCCCTCATGGAAACCTCCAGCCAGAGGTTATGATGAGTGTCTATATGGAAGAAGATGAGGGCCATGTGGCAGTGTTTTGGTTTGAATTGTGGTGTGGCAGTGGGAAGAGATGACTGGGTCCACCTGGGCTTGAACTCTGGTGTGATTCCCCTTGGAGACTGAGTTCTGGAACTGACCTCAGAGAAGTATTGCCGTGAATTGTGTCGGGATGTTAGGAGGCCACGCATGAGAGTCGCCCTTGGAAACTGAGATCTAGGCCCAGGCTGGCTTTCCACAGAGCACTGGGAATCTCAGCCCGGATATCACATGATTTTATTCTAAAAGACCTGGCAGCCATCGTGGAGAGTCCAAACACACGTGGACCTCACATTGTAGACCTCAATGGGCCTGGCTTCCTGTGACCTTTTGGCCACTCTTTGGGAAGCCTTGTTTGTGAGAGTTCCCCAGAGCTTTCGTTGAAATGAGCTTCCTCACCATTTAATGGTTCCTGAAGGAATGGAAACCCACAGTGCCTCCAACTTCATCCTTTAAAAATGGCTAGCTAGATAAATACCATGACATTTTTGAAATTCCCATGACCAGGTGGCACTGGAGAACCTTTGGATGTCCTGTTGCTGATCATGAGTGTACCAGACAGTGCCTTGATTGACTGGGTTTCATGAAAATGGTGTAAAACAGAGATGCCAGTAAGTTGGGGCCTGCTGAGTAGTGGGCCTAGAGCAGTGGTGTGCAGGTGTGTGATAAAACATCTGTGGTGGGGCCATGTGGATCTGCCATTGGCTTCCAAATGGCTTGTGACTGACATGGTGCAGTGAGCAGACCCTTCTATGTAAAGGCATCTTGTTATATGGAGAGGTTTCAGGGCAATGTTCAGAATCAGGTTGCTATGGTCAAGGGGGCAAGCTCTGTGGGATAGAAGCCTGGCTGGTGCATTCTTTTAGGACCTTGACACACCACAAGTGGCAGAACTCCCTCCAGCACTGTGTCCCAGTTGAACTCCTTGTATTTCCTGAAGCAAATTCCAAACTCCCAGTGCAGCAGCAAGAAACACCAGGAAAAGTGGAGGATGACCAAATGGCTTCACAGACCACACAGGGAGACACTTAGACCACAGTGGCCACAGTTTACCTGCAAAGAGAGAATTCAGCACTTCTGCCTCATGTTCATTGGAAAATCAGAAACCATGTCCTCCAGGTCACATAGATGCAGACCTGGTTTGATGGTCTCACTACAAAGGAAGCTAAAGCTCCTGAAAACAACATATATTTCAAGTGCCCAACCTCAGAAGCAGTTTCTCACAAAGTCTTTAGGCCAGCAGAGCTCCACGTTTGTGGAGTGTTTACCCTGTGCCTTACTCATGGAAACTAGTCTACCACCTCCAAGGTTGTGAACTCCTGAGCATTTTCCATTCCACATATGTATTCACAGCATTTCTAACTCTTCTCCTCAAATTGTGTCTTACTTATTGTGAAGGTAATGTCAAGGCAATGTTCTGGATGAGAGTGGGAAGATTTTTTTGTAGCACATATTGGCCTACACATTGGATTCATTTTCCTATTTTCCGTTCGAAATACTGAATCCCTGACACTAACCCATACCCTACTAGATTGTGACTACGAATACTAATGTGATGGAGAAAAATAACTCAAACAGAATAGAAATACAGGCAGTTCAGAGCAGGCCTGGTGTATAGTTGGACTGGCCTTTGGCATTATAAAGTGTAGGTGTTATAAATCTTGTCCAATTTAATAGAAATAGTTCTCCATGTGTTTTGAATGTTAACAAATATGTGAATTCCTGTCTCCCTTTCTCTGTAGCCTATTCAGCAACATGCATTTTTACATGCACATATAGAATCCTACCTCCTATCCCACGTCCATTCTTGTGAGGTGGCTGACTTGGCAGATACAAACTGTGAGAAGAGATCACTCCTCCTAAACGCTGTTGGAACTGAGAATTCAACCTCCAGGTGAGCTTCCCACTTGAACAACATGATACATAAATACATGTTCAGTAAAATAAATATTTTTGGATCTGTGGATGATAAATATTTCATGATGAATTTCGATTGGCATATATATTTCTACTCTTTAAAGTCTGTGTTTGTGTGTGTGTGTTGTTTTTTTTTTGTGTATATGTATATATACACACACACACATACACACACTCTTCAGATTTTTCAAAATATGAAATGTATGTGTCATATTATATACTCCCTAAATTCATTCATGTTCATATATGTGGATTTATAATCAACTTTTCACAAGATTATTCTCAGAAATAGTCATCCACCTGAAATACATATTTGTTTCCTAGTGCTGAAATCCTAATATTTCTACAGTAACTGATCCAGTTTAACATGAATGCAAGTAGATTCCTATGGGACATGATGTGTATTTTGACGTTCATTTTTATTCAACACTGGTACATTACTATTTCTTCAGTTGATGCACATCATAGGATATGTATTTCATCCTCAAGTTCACAAATTTCTAGGCATTTATTTCCCTTTCAATCACTTCCTGCTTCAGAACACATGTATTCCTCCACGTTTCTTGACTGGTCTTTTCATGAGACTTCTTTCCAAACACATTCTTTTCCATTTCCATAATCCCTTGTGAAGCAAAACTCACACCCCCTTCATGGTAAACCATAACCCCAATATCACCATTAGATGTATAACTGGTTAGAATGAATGGTTGTGTATCAATATTAGATTTCCTATATATTTTCAGATATCAATGCAATCCATTATTTAAAGTGGAACCTGTTATACTATTTATTCACAGTATGGTCTATTCATGCATTATCTCTATATTCATAGACCCAGGGTACACCTATTTGTACCCCCAAAGGCTAATTTATATGTCTTCAACATATTACTCCCAGAAATGGTGGAAGAAACACTCATGTCACCTGATCTACATATACATTTTATCACAGTGATATTCTGGACACAAAATGCAAAGGTCACACTTATGATTGCACCAAAGCCTCATTGGAAAGTGAGCATGGATTACTAAAAACATCCTTGTCCAGGTTGCCTAATGCTCTCAAATGTCAATGCTATTGGTGACTACACATTTGTTTCTTCCTAAGATGATATATTCAACCTCAACCCTGTTGAAAACGTCTAATCCACTCACTCACTTTATATTTTGCCTGATTTCCTAATGTCTCTATTGATATCTGCTTTCCTACATATGTTCCCCAGTTCATCATTGTGACTGACTCTTCACATGTGCTGACGTTTACATTCACTCTCTAACCGACACCCTATTGCTAAAGAACTTTTGGTCCAAATTGCATACTCACTCTTCTTCCAAAACTTACCAACTATCTTCCTAATCCTACCTACTATCCCTTTTTGACTGGATGTTCTCTTCTACATTCAATCATCCAAGGTACAAGGTCCTATGCCATTGTGTATCGATTTATCTGAGACATCTGTGCAGAAAGTCATTCAAAGCTAAGTATCCCAATCAAGGGCCCAATGCCCTTCTGGCCTTCAAATCTTACTTGGATTTCTGTTTTCATACATATATTTCACCTATATATTATTATAAATATCGCAGGTTCCCAATACCATTCTTCATCCAGCAGAGTGATTCCTAAGCCACATCAAACAGGTTCTTAACCCTAACCATACACTGTTCCCTCAATCTAACTTTACAGAAGAGCAGGGACAGAGTGGGTCTTACAATACAGGAATGTGGGGGATCTTCCACCTGCTGAGAACCTCAAAGGTCCATGCAGAAATGATCCCTGGAGAAGATGTAGGCAGCTATGAAGGACCTGAGAGAGCAGAAGTCATCTTCCATGGCCAACCACCTGGTCGGGATGAAGGGATGTGTCTGAATGAGCCTCTCTCTTCTTAATGTAGACAAGATGGACCAAAGCAGGCCTGTGTGGAGAGCTGTTCCTTGGTGCCTATGGTTGATATTCCATTCTAACTTGTGAAGGTGTCACAGGAAGGAGGGGCAGCCTCCATCTCATGGGAGCCTTGGAAGCAACTGTTAGGACACAGTGGTTGCCAAGGCAGTGACCTCATTCAGTTCCTGAAGGAAGTGACCTCACCTCACTTCCTTGGTGATGGAACTCTCTGAACTTGGGATCCAGGAAGCCAGGCACCCAGAGCCAGTCCCAGTCCCAGTCCCAGTGGGCTCACTTGTTTGGATTTACCAAGGACAGAGTCAGTCTTTCTTGGTACCCACTGAGGTGAGGATTGCCAAATGCCAGGAAAGCTCTGCAGAGGGGCCTTTCCAGAGAAAGCAGGTAGTGGCTCACCGCTGGCTCCTGACAACTTCACAGAGTTGGCCAAGGAGGCCAGATGTGAGACAGGACAGGCCCTTTCGGGGGAACATAGTATGGCCCACCAGTCAGACGACACTCCGGGTAGTCACAGACCAACTTGGAAGGAGGTGCCTTTGTGGGTGTGGGTGTGAGTTTGTGGTTTTGTCTCATGTTCTGAGAATAGGAAGGAAAGGCGGTTTGTTTGGTTTGGAGTGAACTGTTTCTAGTAAGGCTTTTGACAAGGCGAGTGTTTCTATGTTTGTGTATTCCACTGTGTCCCTGGTTGTAGACATTAGAAAAGAGAATGCATCAATGGATGTGTCCTGTCTAGTAGAAAGCTTCCCAGCATTCATCCTGCCCAATTTATGAATGGACTGCGGCTTGCCTTATGGATGGGCAACACCTACTATCTTCCTAAGTTCCTGTTTTCTTCCTGAATTCTGGCCACTCTCCAGAATAGGCTCATGGTTTTGTGTCCAAGATATGTACCACCTCCAAGCTCGGTGACATGGCCATGTACTGGATAGTTGAAAGGAATGGTGAGCATCTCAGAAAACTCAGATATCAGTGTGACCAGGAAAGTCTCCCTGGAGAAACCCTGCTTTGGGCCTTGGGCTTACCTATCCTTCTGTGGCCCTGAATGTCAGGAAGGCCTTTGCCTCAGGGCACCCCTTTGTGAAGCCTGAAGAAAACAGTTTTCAAATGGAAATGAATGGGCATCACCTGTGGCTCTTTGCTTAATTGCTTTGCAAAGGGATGTGTCTGAATCAGCCTCTTGGCCCAGTGTGAGGCTGTGGCTTAGATTGTCAGCACCTGGTGGATCCAAAGAAAGATCCCATGTGTGCATCCAAAGCCAAATTGGCACAAAAGCAGTCATCCTGGATGAGGTCTCTCGCCTTCCTCTGTAAGGTTCCTGACCTCCATCAAGTGAGAATAGGGATCCTTTGTGTCAAATGAGTCCTTCAAAGCCATGCAGAGGCTAGCCCATAGGTGCTTGGGTTTTCTCATGACTCCAGTTCACACAAAGAATCTATACCCGGCAGTCAGTAGGCCTCCAATTGGAGAAGTAGAGCAGTATTAAAGGCAGGCCTATTTGATCACTCCAGGTCCACAGGAAGGGTGTCCAGTCCACCCTGACATTAGGCAAATGAGAGGCAAGGGAGCTTATTGTGGACACTGTCTTGGGCTGTGCCCCTCATGGAAACCTCCAGCCAGAGGTTATGATGAGTGTCTATATGGAAGAAGATGAGGGCCATGTGGCAGTGTTTTGGTTTGAATTGTGGTGTGGCAGTGGGAAGAGATGACTGGGTCCACCTGGGCTTGAACTCTGGTGTGATTCCCCTTGGAGACTGAGTTCTGGAACTGACCTCAGAGAAGTATTGCCGTGAATTGTGTCGGGATGTTAGGAGGCCACGCATGAGAGTCGCCCTTGGAAACTGAGATCTAGGCCCAGGCTGGCTTTCCACAGAGCACTGGGAATCTCAGCCCGGATATCACATGATTTTATTCTAAAAGACCTGGCAGCCATCGTGGAGAGTCCAAACACACGTGGACCTCACATTGTAGACCTCAATGGGCCTGGCTTCCTGTGACCTTTTGGCCACTCTTTGGGAAGCCTTGTTTGTGAGAGTTCCCCAGAGCTTTCGTTGAAATGAGCTTCCTCACCATTTAATGGTTCCTGAAGGAATGGAAACCCACAGTGCCTCCAACTTCATCCTTTAAAAATGGCTAGCTAGATAAATACCATGACATTTTTGAAATTCCCATGACCAGGTGGCACTGGAGAACCTTTGGATGTCCTGTTGCTGATCATGAGTGTACCAGACAGTGCCTTGATTGACTGGGTTTCATGAAAATGGTGTAAAACAGAGATGCCAGTAAGTTGGGGCCTGCTGAGTAGTGGGCCTAGAGCAGTGGTGTGCAGGTGTGTGATAAAACATCTGTGGTGGGGCCATGTGGATCTGCCATTGGCTTCCAAATGGCTTGTGACTGACATGGTGCAGTGAGCAGACCCTTCTATGTAAAGGCATCTTGTTATATGGAGAGGTTTCAGGGCAATGTTCAGAATCAGGTTGCTATGGTCAAGGGGGCAAGCTCTGTGGGATAGAAGCCTGGCTGGTGCATTCTTTTAGGACCTTGACACACCACAAGTGGCAGAACTCCCTCCAGCACTGTGTCCCAGTTGAACTCCTTGTATTTCCTGAAGCAAATTCCAAACTCCCAGTGCAGCAGCAAGAAACACCACGAAAAGTGGAGGATGACCAAATGGCTTCACAGACCACACAGGGAGACACTTAGACCACAGTGGCCACAGTTTACCTGCAAAGAGAGAATTCAGCACTTCTGCCTCATGTTCATTGGAAAATCAGAAACCATGTCCTCCAGGTCACATAGATGCAGACCTGGTTTGATGGTCTCACTACAAAGGAAGCTAAAGCTCCTGAAAACAACATATATTTCAAGTGCCCAACCTCAGAAGCAGTTTCTCACAAAGTCTTTAGGCCAGCAGAGCTCCACGTTTGTGGAGTGTTTACCCTGTCCCTTACTCATGGAAACTAGTCTACCACCTCCAAGGTTGTGAACTCCTGAGCAGTTTCCATTCCACATATGTATTCACAGCATTTCTAACTCTTCTCCTCAAATTGTGTCTTACTTATTGTGAAGGTAATGTCAAGGCAATGTTCTGGATGAGAGTGGGAAGATTTTTTTGTAGCACATATTGGCCTACACATTGGATTCATTTTCCTATTTTCCGTTCGAAATACTGAATCCCTGACACTAACCCATACCCTACTAGATTGTGACTACGAATACTAATGTGATGGAGAAAAATAACTCAAACAGAATAGAAATACAGGCAGTTCAGAGCAGGCCTGGTGTATAGTTGGACTGGCCTTTGGCATTATAAAGTGTAGGTGTTATAAATCTTGTCCAATTTAATAGAAATAGTTCTCCATGTGTTTTGAATGTTAACAAATATGTGAATTCCTGTCTCCCTTTCTCTGTAGCCTATTCAGCAACATGCATTTTTACATGCACATATAGAATCCTACCTCCTATCCCACGTCCATTCTTGTGAGGTGGCTGACTTGGCAGATACAAACTGTGAGAAGAGATCACTCCTCCTAAACGCTGTTGGAACTGAGAATTCAACCTCCAGGTGAGCTTCCCACTTGAACAACATGATACATAAATACATGTTCAGTAAAATAAATATTTTTGGATCTGTGGATGATAAATATTTCATGATGAATTTCGATTGGCATATATATTTCTACTCTTTAAAGTCTGTGTTTGTGTGTGTGTGTTGTTTTTTTTTTGTGTATATGTATATATACACACACACACATACACACACTCTTCAGATTTTTCAAAATATGAAATGTATGTGTCATATTATATACTCCCTAAATTCATTCATGTTCATATATGTGGATTTATAATCAACTTTTCACAAGATTATTCTCAGAAATAGTCATCCACCTGAAATACATATTTGTTTCCTAGTGCTGAAATCCTAATATTTCTACAGTAACTGATCCAGTTTAACATGAATGCAAGTAGATTCCTATGGGACATGATGTGTATTTTGACGTTCATTTTTATTCAACACTGGTACATTACTATTTCTTCAGTTGATGCACATCATAGGATATGTATTTCATCCTCAAGTTCACAAATTTCTAGGCATTTATTTCCCTTTCAATCACTTCCTGCTTCAGAACACATGTATTCCTCCACGTTTCTTGACTGGTCTTTTCATGAGACTTCTTTCCAAACACATTCTTTTCCATTTCCATAATCCCTTGTGAAGCAAAACTCACACCCCCTTCATGGTAAACCATAACCCCAATATCACCATTAGATGTATAACTGGTTAGAATGAATGGTTGTGTATCAATATTAGATTTCCTATATATTTTCAGATATCAATGCAATCCATTATTTAAAGTGGAACCTGTTATACTATTTATTCACAGTATGGTCTATTCATGCATTATCTCTATATTCATAGACCCAGGGTACACCTATTTGTACCCCCAAAGGCTAATTTATATGTCTTCAACATATTACTCCCAGAAATGGTGGAAGAAACACTCATGTCACCTGATCTACATATACATTTTATCACAGTGATATTCTGGACACAAAATGCAAAGGTCACACTTATGATTGCACCAAAGCCTCATTGGAAAGTGAGCATGGATTACTAAAAACATCCTTGTCCAGGTTGCCTAATGCTCTCAAATGTCAATGCTATTGGTGACTACACATTTGTTTCTTCCTAAGATGATATATTCAACCTCAACCCTGTTGAAAACGTCTAATCCACTCACTCACTTTATATTTTGCCTGATTTCCTAATGTCTCTATTGATATCTGCTTTCCTACATATGTTCCCCAGTTCATCATTGTGACTGACTCTTCACATGTGCTGACGTTTACATTCACTCTCTAACCGACACCCTATTGCTAAAGAACTTTTGGTCCAAATTGCATACTCACTCTTCTTCCAAAACTTACCAACTATCTTCCTAATCCTACCTACTATCCCTTTTTGACTGGATGTTCTCTTCTACATTCAATCATCCAAGGTACAAGGTCCTATGCCATTGTGTATCGATTTATCTGAGACATCTGTGCAGAAAGTCATTCAAAGCTAAGTATCCCAATCAAGGGCCCAATGCCCTTCTGGCCTTCAAATCTTACTTGGATTTCTGTTTTCATACATATATTTCACCTATATATTATTATAAATATCGCAGGTTCCCAATACCATTCTTCATCCAGCAGAGTGATTCCTAAGCCACATCAAACAGGTTCTTAACCCTAACCATACACTGTTCCCTCAATCTAACTTTACAGAAGAGCAGGGACAGAGTGGGTCTTACAATACAGGAATGTGGGGGATCTTCCACCTGCTGAGAACCTCAAAGGTCCATGCAGAAATGATCCCTGGAGAAGATGTAGGCAGCTATGAAGGACCTGAGAGAGCAGAAGTCATCTTCCATGGCCAACCACCTGGTCGGGATGAAGGGATGTGTCTGAATGAGCCTCTCTCTTCTTAATGTAGACAAGATGGACCAAAGCAGGCCTGTGTGGAGAGCTGTTCCTTGGTGCCTATGGTTGATATTCCATTCTAACTTGTGAAGGTGTCACAGGAAGGAGGGGCAGCCTCCATCTCATGGGAGCCTTGGAAGCAACTGTTAGGACACAGTGGTTGCCAAGGCAGTGACCTCATTCAGTTCCTGAAGGAAGTGACCTCACCTCACTTCCTTGGTGATGGAACTCTCTGAACTTGGGATCCAGGAAGCCAGGCACCCAGAGCCAGTCCCAGTCCCAGTCCCAGTGGGCTCACTTGTTTGGATTTACCAAGGACAGAGTCAGTCTTTCTTGGTACCCACTGAGGTGAGGATTGCCAAATGCCAGGAAAGCTCTGCAGAGGGGCCTTTCCAGAGAAAGCAGGTAGTGGCTCACCGCTGGCTCCTGACAACTTCACAGAGTTGGCCAAGGAGGCCAGATGTGAGACAGGACAGGCCCTTTCGGGGGAACATAGTATGGCCCACCAGTCAGACGACACTCCGGGTAGTCACAGACCAACTTGGAAGGAGGTGCCTTTGTGGGTGTGGGTGTGAGTTTGTGGTTTTGTCTCATGTTCTGAGAATAGGAAGGAAAGGCGGTTTGTTTGGTTTGGAGTGAACTGTTTCTAGTAAGGCTTTTGACAAGGCGAGTGTTTCTATGTTTGTGTATTCCACTGTGTCCCTGGTTGTAGACATTAGAAAAGAGAATGCATCAATGGATGTGTCCTGTCTAGTAGAAAGCTTCCCAGCATTCATCCTGCCCAATTTATGAATGGACTGCGGCTTGCCTTATGGATGGGCAACACCTACTATCTTCCTAAGTTCCTGTTTTCTTCCTGAATTCTGGCCACTCTCCAGAATAGGCTCATGGTTTTGTGTCCAAGATATGTACCACCTCCAAGCTCGGTGACATGGCCATGTACTGGATAGTTGAAAGGAATGGTGAGCATCTCAGAAAACTCAGATATCAGTGTGACCAGGAAAGTCTCCCTGGAGAAACCCTGCTTTGGGCCTTGGGCTTACCTATCCTTCTGTGGCCCTGAATGTCAGGAAGGCCTTTGCCTCAGGGCACCCCTTTGTGAAGCCTGAAGAAAACAGTTTTCAAATGGAAATGAATGGGCATCACCTGTGGCTCTTTGCTTAATTGCTTTGCAAAGGGATGTGTCTGAATCAGCCTCTTGGCCCAGTGTGAGGCTGTGGCTTAGATTGTCAGCACCTGGTGGATCCAAAGAAAGATCCCATGTGTGCATCCAAAGCCAAATTGGCACAAAAGCAGTCATCCTGGATGAGGTCTCTCGCCTTCCTCTGTAAGGTTCCTGACCTCCATCAAGTGAGAATAGGGATCCTTTGTGTCAAATGAGTCCTTCAAAGCCATGCAGAGGCTAGCCCATAGGTGCTTGGGTTTTCTCATGACTCCAGTTCACACAAAGAATCTATACCCGGCAGTCAGTAGGCCTCCAATTGGAGAAGTAGAGCAGTATTAAAGGCAGGCCTATTTGATCACTCCAGGTCCACAGGAAGGGTGTCCAGTCCACCCTGACATTAGGCAAATGAGAGGCAAGGGAGCTTATTGTGGACACTGTCTTGGGCTGTGCCCCTCATGGAAACCTCCAGCCAGAGGTTATGATGAGTGTCTATATGGAAGAAGATGAGGGCCATGTGGCAGTGTTTTGGTTTGAATTGTGGTGTGGCAGTGGGAAGAGATGACTGGGTCCACCTGGGCTTGAACTCTGGTGTGATTCCCCTTGGAGACTGAGTTCTGGAACTGACCTCAGAGAAGTATTGCCGTGAATTGTGTCGGGATGTTAGGAGGCCACGCATGAGAGTCGCCCTTGGAAACTGAGATCTAGGCCCAGGCTGGCTTTCCACAGAGCACTGGGAATCTCAGCCCGGATATCACATGATTTTATTCTAAAAGACCTGGCAGCCATCGTGGAGAGTCCAAACACACGTGGACCTCACATTGTAGACCTCAATGGGCCTGGCTTCCTGTGACCTTTTGGCCACTCTTTGGGAAGCCTTGTTTGTGAGAGTTCCCCAGAGCTTTCGTTGAAATGAGCTTCCTCACCATTTAATGGTTCCTGAAGGAATGGAAACCCACAGTGCCTCCAACTTCATCCTTTAAAAATGGCTAGCTAGATAAATACCATGACATTTTTGAAATTCCCATGACCAGGTGGCACTGGAGAACCTTTGGATGTCCTGTTGCTGATCATGAGTGTACCAGACAGTGCCTTGATTGACTGGGTTTCATGAAAATGGTGTAAAACAGAGATGCCAGTAAGTTGGGGCCTGCTGAGTAGTGGGCCTAGAGCAGTGGTGTGCAGGTGTGTGATAAAACATCTGTGGTGGGGCCATGTGGATCTGCCATTGGCTTCCAAATGGCTTGTGACTGACATGGTGCAGTGAGCAGACCCTTCTATGTAAAGGCATCTTGTTATATGGAGAGGTTTCAGGGCAATGTTCAGAATCAGGTTGCTATGGTCAAGGGGGCAAGCTCTGTGGGATAGAAGCCTGGCTGGTGCATTCTTTTAGGACCTTGACACACCACAAGTGGCAGAACTCCCTCCAGCACTGTGTCCCAGTTGAACTCCTTGTATTTCCTGAAGCAAATTCCAAACTCCCAGTGCAGCAGCAAGAAACACCAGGAAAAGTGGAGGATGACCAAATGGCTTCACAGACCACACAGGGAGACACTTAGACCACAGTGGCCACAGTTTACCTGCAAAGAGAGAATTCAGCACTTCTGCCTCATGTTCATTGGAAAATCAGAAACCATGTCCTCCAGGTCACATAGATGCAGACCTGGTTTGATGGTCTCACTACAAAGGAAGCTAAAGCTCCTGAAAACAACATATATTTCAAGTGCCCAACCTCAGAAGCAGTTTCTCACAAAGTCTTTAGGCCAGCAGAGCTCCACGTTTGTGGAGTGTTTACCCTGTCCCTTACTCATGGAAACTAGTCTACCACCTCCAAGGTTGTGAACTCCTGAGCAGTTTCCATTCCACATATGTATTCACAGCATTTCTAACTCTTCTCCTCTAATTGTGTCTTACTTATTGTGAAGGTAATGTCAAGGCAATGTTCTGGATGAGAGTGGGAAGATTTTTTTGTAGCACATATTGGCCTACACATTGGATTCATTTTCCTATTTTCCGTTCGAAATACTGAATCCCTGACACTAACCCATACCCTACTAGATTGTGACTACGAATACTAATGTGATGGAGAAAAATAACTCAAACAGAATAGAAATACAGGCAGTTCAGAGCAGGCCTGGTGTATAGTTGGACTGGCCTTTGGCATTATAAAGTGTAGGTGTTATAAATCTAGTCCAATTTAATAGAAATAGTTCTCCATGTGTTTTGAATGTTAACAAATATGTGAATTCCTGTCTCCCTTTCTCTGTAGCCTATTCAGCAACATGCATTTTTACATGCACATATAGAATCCTACCTCCTATCCCACGTCCATTCTTGTGAGGTGGCTGACTTGGCAGATACAAACTGTGAGAAGAGATCACTCCTCCTAAACGCTGTTGGAACTGAGAATTCAACCTCCAGGTGAGCTTCCCACTTGAACAACATGATACATAAATACATGTTCAGTAAAATAAATATTTTTGGATCTGTGGATGATAAATATTTCATGATGAATTTCGATTGGCATATATATTTCTACTCTTTAATGTCTGTGTTTGTGTGTGTGTGTTTTTTTTTGTGTATATATATATATATATATATATATATATATATATATATATATACACACACACACACACACACATACACACACTCTCCAGATTTTTCAAAATATGAAATGTATGTGTCATATTATATACTCCCTAAATTCATTCATGTTCATATATGTGGATTTATAATCAACGTTTCACAAGATTATTCTCAGAAATAGTCATCCACCTGAAATACATATTTGTTTCCTAGTGCTGAAATCCTAATATTTCTACAGTAACTGACCCAGTTTAACATGAATGCAAGTAGATTCCTATGGGACATGATGTGTATTTTGACGTTCATTTTTATTCAACACTGGTACATTACTATTTCTTCAGTTGATGCACATCATAGAATATGTATTTCATCCTCAAGTTCACAAATTTCTAGGCATTTATTTCCCTTTCAATCACTTCCTGCTTCAGAACACATGTATACCTCCACGTTTCTTGACTGGTCTTTTCATGAGACTTCTTTCCAAACACATTCTTTTCCATTTCCATAATCCCTTGTGAAGCAAAACTCACACCCCCTTCATGGTAAACCATAACCCCAATATCACCATTAGATGTATAACTGGTTAGAATGAATGGTTGTGTATCAATATTAGATTTCCTATATATTTTCAGATATCAATGCAATCCATTATATAAATTGGAACCTGTTATAATATTTATTCACAGTATGGTCTATTCATGCATTATCTCTATATTCATAGACCCAGGGTACACCTATTTGTACCCCCAAAGGCTAATTTATATGTCTTCAACATATTACTCCCAGAAATGGTGGAAGAAACACTCATGTCACCTGATCTACATATACATTTTATCACAGTGATATTCTGGACACAAAATGCAAAGGTCACACTTATGATTGCACCAAAGCCTCATTGGAAAGTGAGCATGGATTACTAAAAACATCCTTGTCCAGGTTGCCTAATGCTCTCAAATGTCAATGCTATTGGTGACTACACATTTGTTTCTTCCTAAGATGATATATTCAACCTCAACCCTGTTGAAAATGTCTAATCCACTCACTCACTTTATACTTTGCCTGATTTCCTAATGTCTCTATTGATATCTGCTTTCCTACATATGTTCCCCAGTTCATCATTGTGACTGACTCTTCACATGTGCTGACGTTTACATTCACTCTCTAACCGACACCCTATTGCTAAAGAACTTTTGGTCCAAATTGCATACTCACTCTTCTTCCAAAACTTACCAACTATCTTCCTAATCCTACCTACTATCCCTTTTTGACTGGATGTTCTCTTCTACATTCAATCATCCAAGGTACAAGGTCCTATGCCATTGTGTATGGATTTATCTGAGACATCTGTGCAGAAAGTCATTCAAAGCTAAGTATCCCAATCAAGGGCCCAATGCCCTTCTGGCCTTCAAATCTTACTTGGATTTCTGTTTTCATACATATATTTCACCTATATATTATTATAAATATCGCAGGTTCCCAATACCATTCTTCATCCAGCAGAGTGATTCCTAAGCCACATCAAACAGGTTCTTAACCCTAACCATACACTGTTCCCTCAATCTAACTTTACAGAAGAGCAGGGACAGAGTGGGTCTTACAATACAGGAATGTGGGGGATCTTCCACCTGCTGAGAACCTCAAAGGTCCATGCAGAAATGATCCCTGGAGAAGATGTAGGCAGCTATGAAGGACCTGAGAGAGCAGAAGTCATCTTCCATGGCAAACCTCCTGGTCGGGATGAAGGGATGTGTCTGAATGAGCCTCTCTCTTCTTAATGTAGACAAGATGGACCAAAGCAGGCCTGTGTGGAGAGCTGTTCCTTGGTGCCTATGGTTGATATTCCATTCTAACTTGTGAAAGTGTCACAGGAAGGAGGGGCAGCCTCCATCTCATGGGAGCCTTGGAAGCAACTGTTAGGACACAGTGGTTGCCAAGGCAGTGACCTCATTCAGTTCCTGAAGGAAGTGACCTCACCTCACTTCCTTGGTGATGGAACTCTCTGAACTTGGGATCCAGGAAGCCAGGCACCCAGAGCCAGTCCCAGTCCCAGTCCCAGTGGGCTCACTTGTTTGGATTTACCAAGGACAGAGTCAGTCTTTCTTGGTACCCACTGAGGTGAGGATTGCCAAATGCCAGGAAAGCTCTGCAGAGGGGCCTTTCCAGAGAAAGCAGGTAGTGGCTCACCGCTGGCTCCTGACAACTTCACAGAGTTGGCCAAGGAGGCCAGATGTGAGACAGGACAGGCCCTTTCGGGGGAACATAGTATGGCCCACCAGTCAGACGACACTCCGGGTAGTCACAGACCAACTTGGAAGGAGGTGCCTTTGTGGGTGTGGGTGTGAGTTTGTGGTTTTGTCTCATGTTCTGAGAATAGGTAGGAAAGGCGGTTTGTTTGGTTTGGAGTGGACTGTTTCTAGTAAGGCTTTTGACAAGGCGAGTGTTTCTATGTTTGTGTATTCCACTGTGTCCCTGGTTGTAGACATTAGAAAAGAGAATGCATCAATGGATGTGTCCTGTCTAGTAGAAAGCTTCCCAGCATTCATCCTGCCCAATTTATGAATGGACTGCGGCTTGCCTTATGGATGGGCAACACCTACTATCTTCCTAAGTTCCTGTTTTCTTCCTGAATTCTGGCCACTCTCCAGAATAGGCTCATGGTTTTGTGTCCAAGATATGTACCACCTCCAAGCTCGGTGACATGGCCATGTACTGGATAGTTGAAAGGAATGGTGAGCATCTCAGAAAACTCAGATATCAGTGTGACCAGGAAAGTCTCCCTGGAGAAACCCTGCTTTGGGCCTTGGGCTTACCTATCCTTCTGTGGCCCTGAATGTCAGGAAGGCCTTTGCCTCAGGGCACCCCTTTGTGAAGCCTGAAGAAAACAGTTTTCAAATGGAAATGAATGGGCATCACCTGTGGCTCTTTGCTTAATTGCTTTGCAAAGGGATGTGTCTGAATCAGCCTCTTGGCCCAGTGTGAGGCTGTGGCTTAGATTGTCAGCACCTGGTGGATCCAAAGAAAGATCCCATGTGTGCATCCAAAGCCAAATTGGCACAAAAGCAGTCATCCTGGATGAGGTCTCTCGCCTTCCTCTGTAAGGTTCCTGACCTCCATCAAGTGAGAATAGGGATCCTTTGTGTCAAATGAGTCCTTCAAAGCCATGCAGAGGCTAGCCCATAGGTGCTTGGGTTTTCTCATGACTCCAGTTCACACAAAGAATCTATACCCGGCAGTCAGTAGGCCTCCAATTGGAGAAGTAGAGCAGTATTAAAGGCAGGCCTATTTGATCACTCCAGGTCCACAGGAAGGGTGTCCAGTCCACCCTGACATTAGGCAAATGAGAGGCAAGGGAGCTTATTGTGGACACTGTCTTGGGCTGTGCCCCTCATGGAAACCTCCAGCCAGAGGTTATGATGAGTGTCTATATGGAAGAAGATGAGGGCCATGTGGCAGTGTTTTGGTTTGAATTGTGGTGTGGCAGTGGGAAGAGATGACTGGGTCCACCTGGGCTTGAACTCTGGTGTGATTCCCCTTGGAGACTGAGTTCTGGAACTGACCTCAGAGAAGTATTGCCGTGAATTGTGTCGGGATGTTAGGAGGCCACGCATGAGAGTCGCCCTTGGAAACTGAGATCTAGGCCCAGGCTGGCTTTCCACAGAGCACTGGGAATCTCAGCCCGGATATCACATGATTTTATTCTAAAAGACCTGGCAGCCATCGTGGAGAGTCCAAACACACGTGGACCTCACATTGTAGACCTCAATGGGCCTGGCTTCCTGTGACCTTTTGGCCACTCTTTGGGAAGCCTTGTTTGTGAGAGTTCCCCAGAGCTTTCGTTGAAATGAGCTTCCTCACCATTTAATGGTTCCTGAAGGAATGGAAACCCAAGTGCCTCCAACTTCATCCTTTAAAAATGGCTAGCTAGATAAATACCATGACATTTTTGAAATTCCCATGACCAGGTGGCACTGGAGAACCTTTGGATGTCCTGTTGCTGATCATGAGTGTACCAGACAGTGCCTTGATTGACTGGGTTTCATGAAAATGGTGTAAAACAGAGATGCCAGTAAGTTGGGGCCTGCTGAGTAGTGGGCCTAGAGCAGTGGTGTGCAGGTGTGTGATAAAACATCTGTGGTGGGGCCATGTGGATCTGCCATTGGCTTCCAAATGGCTTGTGACTGACATGGTGCAGTGAGCAGACCCTTCTATGTAAAGGCATCTTGTTATATGGAGAGGTTTCAGGGCAATGTTCAGAATCAGGTTGCTATGGTCAAGGGGGCAAGCTCTGTGGGATAGAAGCCTGGCTGGTGCATTCTTTTAGGACCTTGACACACCACAAGTGGCAGAACTCCCTCCAGCACTGTGTCCCAGTTGAACTCCTTGTATTTCCTGAAGCAAATTCCAAACTCCCAGTGCAGCAGCAAGAAACACCAGGAAAAGTGGAGGATGACCAAATGGCTTCACAGACCACACAGGGAGACACTTAGACCACAGTGGCCACAGTTTACCTGCAAAGAGAGAATTCAGCACTTCTGCCTCATGTTCATTGGAAAATCAGAAACCATGTCCTCCAGGTCACATAGATGCAGACCTGGTTTGATGGTCTCACTACAAAGGAAGCTAAAGCTCCTGAAAACAACATATATTTCAAGTGCCCAACCTCAGAAGCAGTTTCTCACAAAGTCTTTAGGCCAGCAGAGCTCCACGTTTGTGGAGTGTTTACCCTGTCCCTTACTCATGGAAACTAGTCTACCACCTCCAAGGTTGTGAACTCCTGAGCAGTTTCCATTCCACATATGTATTCACAGCATTTCTAACTCTTCTCCTCTAATTGTGTCTTACTTATTGTGAAGGTAATGTCAAGGCAATGTTCTGGATGAGAGTGGGAAGATTTTTTTGTAGCACATATTGGCCTACACATTGGATTCATTTTCCTATTTTCCGTTCGAAATACTGAATCCCTGACACTAACCCATACCCTACTAGATTGTGACTACGAATACTAATGTGATGGAGAAAAATAACTCAAACAGAATAGAAATACAGGCAGTTCAGAGCAGGCCTGGTGTATAGTTGGACTGGCCTTTGGCATTATAAAGTGTAGATGTTATAAATCTTGTCCAATTTAATAGAAATAGTTCTCCATGTGTTTTGAATGTTAACAAATATGTGAATTCCTGTCTCCCTTTCTCTGTAGCCTATTCAGCAACATGCATTTTTACATGCACATATAGAATCCTACCTCCTATCCCACGTCCATTCTTGTGAGGTGGCTGACTTGGCAGATACAAACTGTGAGAAGAGATCACTCCTCCTAAACGCTGTTGGAACTGAGAATTCAACCTCCAGGTGAGCTTCCCACTTGAACAACATGATACATAAATACATGTTCAGTAAAATAAATATTTTTGGATCTGTGGATGATAAATATTTCATGATGAATTTCGATTGGCATATATATTTCTACTCTTTAAAGTCTGTGTTTGTGTGTGTGTGTTGTTTTTTTTTTGTGTATATGTATATATACACACACACACATACACACACTCTTCAGATTTTTCAAAATATGAAATGTATGTGTCATATTATATACTCCCTAAATTCATTCATGTTCATATATGTGGATTTATAATCAACTTTTCACAAGATTATTCTCAGAAATAGTCATCCACCTGAAATACATATTTGTTTCCTAGTGCTGAAATCCTAATATTTCTACAGTAACTGATCCAGTTTAACATGAATGCAAGTAGATTCCTATGGGACATGATGTGTATTTTGACGTTCATTTTTATTCAACACTGGTACATTACTATTTCTTCAGTTGATGCACATCATAGGATATGTATTTCATCCTCAAGTTCACAAATTTCTAGGCATTTATTTCCCTTTCAATCACTTCCTGCTTCAGAACACATGTATTCCTCCACGTTTCTTGACTGGTCTTTTCATGAGACTTCTTTCCAAACACATTCTTTTCCATTTCCATAATCCCTTGTGAAGCAAAACTCACACCCCCTTCATGGTAAACCATAACCCCAATATCACCATTAGATGTATAACTGGTTAGAATGAATGGTTGTGTATCAATATTAGATTTCCTATATATTTTCAGATATCAATGCAATCCATTATTTAAAGTGGAACCTGTTATACTATTTATTCACAGTATGGTCTATTCATGCATTATCTCTATATTCATAGACCCAGGGTACACCTATTTGTACCCCCAAAGGCTAATTTATATGTCTTCAACATATTACTCCCAGAAATGGTGGAAGAAACACTCATGTCACCTGATCTACATATACATTTTATCACAGTGATATTCTGGACACAAAATGCAAAGGTCACACTTATGATTGCACCAAAGCCTCATTGGAAAGTGAGCATGGATTACTAAAAACATCCTTGTCCAGGTTGCCTAATGCTCTCAAATGTCAATGCTATTGGTGACTACACATTTGTTTCTTCCTAAGATGATATATTCAACCTCAACCCTGTTGAAAACGTCTAATCCACTCACTCACTTTATATTTTGCCTGATTTCCTAATGTCTCTATTGATATCTGCTTTCCTACATATGTTCCCCAGTTCATCATTGTGACTGACTCTTCACATGTGCTGACGTTTACATTCACTCTCTAACCGACACCCTATTGCTAAAGAACTTTTGGTCCAAATTGCATACTCACTCTTCTTCCAAAACTTACCAACTATCTTCCTAATCCTACCTACTATCCCTTTTTGACTGGATGTTCTCTTCTACATTCAATCATCCAAGGTACAAGGTCCTATGCCATTGTGTATCGATTTATCTGAGACATCTGTGCAGAAAGTCATTCAAAGCTAAGTATCCCAATCAAGGGCCCAATGCCCTTCTGGCCTTCAAATCTTACTTGGATTTCTGTTTTCATACATATATTTCACCTATATATTATTATAAATATCGCAGGTTCCCAATACCATTCTTCATCCAGCAGAGTGATTCCTAAGCCACATCAAACAGGTTCTTAACCCTAACCATACACTGTTCCCTCAATCTAACTTTACAGAAGAGCAGGGACAGAGTGGGTCTTACAATACAGGAATGTGGGGGATCTTCCACCTGCTGAGAACCTCAAAGGTCCATGCAGAAATGATCCCTGGAGAAGATGTAGGCAGCTATGAAGGACCTGAGAGAGCAGAAGTCATCTTCCATGGCCAACCACCTGGTCGGGATGAAGGGATGTGTCTGAATGAGCCTCTCTCTTCTTAATGTAGACAAGATGGACCAAAGCAGGCCTGTGTGGAGAGCTGTTCCTTGGTGCCTATGGTTGATATTCCATTCTAACTTGTGAAGGTGTCACAGGAAGGAGGGGCAGCCTCCATCTCATGGGAGCCTTGGAAGCAACTGTTAGGACACAGTGGTTGCCAAGGCAGTGACCTCATTCAGTTCCTGAAGGAAGTGACCTCACCTCACTTCCTTGGTGATGGAACTCTCTGAACTTGGGATCCAGGAAGCCAGGCACCCAGAGCCAGTCCCAGTCCCAGTCCCAGTGGGCTCACTTGTTTGGATTTACCAAGGACAGAGTCAGTCTTTCTTGGTACCCACTGAGGTGAGGATTGCCAAATGCCAGGAAAGCTCTGCAGAGGGGCCTTTCCAGAGAAAGCAGGTAGTGGCTCACCGCTGGCTCCTGACAACTTCACAGAGTTGGCCAAGGAGGCCAGATGTGAGACAGGACAGGCCCTTTCGGGGGAACATAGTATGGCCCACCAGTCAGACGACACTCCGGGTAGTCACAGACCAACTTGGAAGGAGGTGCCTTTGTGGGTGTGGGTGTGAGTTTGTGGTTTTGTCTCATGTTCTGAGAATAGGAAGGAAAGGCGGTTTGTTTGGTTTGGAGTGGACTGTTTCTAGTAAGGCTTTTGACAAGGCGAGTGTTTCTATGTTTGTGTATTCCACTGTGTCCCTGGTTGTAGACATTAGAAAAGAGAATGCATCAATGGATGTGTCCTGTCTAGTAGAAAGCTTCCCAGCATTCATCCTGCCCAATTTATGAATGGACTGCGGCTTGCCTTATGGATGGGCAACACCTACTATCTTCCTAAGTTCCTGTTTTCTTCCTGAATTCTGGCCACTCTCCAGAATAGGCTCATGGTTTTGTGTCCAAGATATGTACCACCTCCAAGCTCGGTGACATGGCCATGTACTGGATAGTTGAAAGGAATGGTGAGCATCTCAGAAAACTCAGATATCAGTGTGACCAGGAAAGTCTCCCTGGAGAAACCCTGCTTTGGGCCTTGGGCTTACCTATCCTTCTGTGGCCCTGAATGTCAGGAAGGCCTTTGCCTCAGGGCACCCCTTTGTGAAGCCTGAAGAAAACAGTTTTCAAATGGAAATGAATGGGCATCACCTGTGGCTCTTTGCTTAATTGCTTTGCAAAGGGATGTGTCTGAATCAGCCTCTTGGCCCAGTGTGAGGCTGTGGCTTAGATTGTCAGCACCTGGTGGATCCAAAGAAAGATCCCATGTGTGCATCCAAAGCCAAATTGGCACAAAAGCAGTCATCCTGGATGAGGTCTCTCGCCTTCCTCTGTAAGGTTCCTGACCTCCATCAAGTGAGAATAGGGATCCTTTGTGTCAAATGAGTCCTTCAAAGCCATGCAGAGGCTAGCCCATAGGTGCTTGGGTTTTCTCATGACTCCAGTTCACACAAAGAATCTATACCCGGCAGTCAGTAGGCCTCCAATTGGAGAAGTAGAGCAGTATTAAAGGCAGGCCTATTTGATCACTCCAGGTCCACAGGAAGGGTGTCCAGTCCACCCTGACATTAGGCAAATGAGAGGCAAGGGAGCTTATTGTGGACACTGTCTTGGGCTGTGCCCCTCATGGAAACCTCCAGCCAGAGGTTATGATGAGTGTCTATATGGAAGAAGATGAGGGCCATGTGGCAGTGTTTTGGTTTGAATTGTGGTGTGGCAGTGGGAAGAGATGACTGGGTCCACCTGGGCTTGAACTCTGGTGTGATTCCCCTTGGAGACTGAGTTCTGGAACTGACCTCAGAGAAGTATTGCCGTGAATTGTGTCAGGATGTTAGGAGGCCACGCATGAGAGTCGCCCTTGGAAACTGAGATCTAGGCCCAGGCTGGCTTTCCACAGAGCACTGGGAATCTCAGCCCGGATATCACATGATTTTATTCTAAAAGACCTGGCAGCCATCGTGGAGAGTCCAAACACACGTGGACCTCACATTGTAGACCTCAATGGGCCTGGCTTCCTGTGACCTTTTGGCCACTCTTTGGGAAGCCTTGTTTGTGAGAGTTCCCCAGAGCTTTCGTTGAAATGAGCTTCCTCACCATTTAATGGTTCCTGAAGGAATGGAAACCCACAGTGCCTCCAACTTCATCCTTTAAAAATGGCTAGCTAGATAAATACCATGACATTTTTGAAATTCCCATGACCAGGTGGCACTGGAGAACCTTTGGATGTCCTGTTGCTGATCATGAGTGTACCAGACAGTGCCTTGATTGACTGGGTTTCATGAAAATGGTGTAAAACAGAGATGCCAGTAAGTTGGGGCCTGCTGAGTAGTGGGCCTAGAGCAGTGGTGTGCAGGTGTGTGATAAAACATCTGTGGTGGGGCCATGTGGATCTGCCATTGGCTTCCAAATGGCTTGTGACTGACATGGTGCAGTGAGCAGACCCTTCTATGTAAAGGCATCTTGTTATATGGAGAGGTTTCAGGGCAATGTTCAGAATCAGGTTGCTATGGTCAAGGGGGCAAGCTCTGTGGGATAGAAGCCTGGCTGGTGCATTCTTTTAGGACCTTGACACACCACAAGTGGCAGAACTCCCTCCAGCACTGTGTCCCAGTTGAACTCCTTGTATTTCCTGAAGCAAATTCCAAACTCCCAGTGCAGCAGCAAGAAACACCAGGAAAAGTGGAGGATGACCAAATGGCTTCACAGACCACACAGGGAGACACTTAGACCACAGTGGCCACAGTTTACCTGCAAAGAGAGAATTCAGCACTTCTGCCTCATGTTCATTGGAAAATCAGAAACCATGTCCTCCAGGTCACATAGATGCAGACCTGGTTTGATGGTCTCACTACAAAGGAAGCTAAAGCTCCTGAAAACAACATATATTTCAAGTGCCCAACCTCAGAAGCAGTTTCTCACAAAGTCTTTAGGCCAGCAGAGCTCCACGTTTGTGGAGTGTTTACCCTGTGCCTTACTCATGGAAACTAGTCTACCACCTCCAAGGTTGTGAACTCCTGAGCATTTTCCATTCCACATATGTATTCACAGCATTTCTAACTCTTCTCCTCAAATTGTGTCTTACTTATTGTGAAGGTAATGTCAAGGCAATGTTCTGGATGAGAGTGGGAAGATTTTTTTGTAGCACATATTGGCCTACACATTGGATTCATTTTCCTATTTTCCGTTCGAAATACTGAATCCCTGACACTAACCCATACCCTACTAGATTGTGACTACGAATACTAATGTGATGGAGAAAAATAACTCAAACAGAATAGAAATACAGGCAGTTCAGAGCAGGCCTGGTGTATAGTTGGACTGGCCTTTGGCATTATAAAGTGTAGATGTTATAAATCTTGTCCAATTTAATAGAAATAGTTCTCCATGTGTTTTGAATGTTAACAAATATGTGAATTCCTGTCTCCCTTTCTCTGTAGCCTATTCAGCAACATGCATTTTTACATGCACATATAGAATCCTACCTCCTATCCCACGTCCATTCTTGTGAGGTGGCTGACTTGGCAGATACAAACTGTGAGAAGAGATCACTCCTCCTAAACGCTGTTGGAACTGAGAATTCAACCTCCAGGTGAGCTTCCCACTTGAACAACATGATACATAAATACATGTTCAGTAAAATAAATATTTTTGGATCTGTGGATGATAAATATTTCATGATGAATTTCGATTGGCATATATATTTCTACTCTTTAAAGTCTGTGTTTGTGTGTGTGTGTTGTTTTTTTTTGTGTATATGTATATATACACACACACACATACACACACTCTTCAGATTTTTCAAAATATGAAATGTATGTGTCATATTATATACTCCCTAAATTCATTCATGTTCATATATGTGGATTTATAATCAACTTTTCACAAGATTATTCTCAGAAATAGTCATCCACCTGAAATACATATTTGTTTCCTAGTGCTGAAATCCTAATATTTCTACAGTAACTGATCCAGTTTAACATGAATGCAAGTAGATTCCTATGGGACATGATGTGTATTTTGACGTTCATTTTTATTCAACACTGGTACATTACTATTTCTTCAGTTGATGCACATCATAGGATATGTATTTCATCCTCAAGTTCACAAATTTCTAGGCATTTATTTCCCTTTCAATCACTTCCTGCTTCAGAACACATGTATTCCTCCACGTTTCTTGACTGGTCTTTTCATGAGACTTCTTTCCAAACACATTCTTTTCCATTTCCATAATCCCTTGTGAAGCAAAACTCACACCCCCTTCATGGTAAACCATAACCCCAATATCACCATTAGATGTATAACTGGTTAGAATGAATGGTTGTGTATCAATATTAGATTTCCTATATATTTTCAGATATCAATGCAATCCATTATTTAAAGTGGAACCTGTTATACTATTTATTCACAGTATGGTCTATTCATGCATTATCTCTATATTCATAGACCCAGGGTACACCTATTTGTACCCCCAAAGGCTAATTTATATGTCTTCAACATATTACTCCCAGAAATGGTGGAAGAAACACTCATGTCACCTGATCTACATATACATTTTATCACAGTGATATTCTGGACACAAAATGCAAAGGTCACACTTATGATTGCACCAAAGCCTCATTGGAAAGTGAGCATGGATTACTAAAAACATCCTTGTCCAGGTTGCCTAATGCTCTCAAATGTCAATGCTATTGGTGACTACACATTTGTTTCTTCCTAAGATGATATATTCAACCTCAACCCTGTTGAAAACGTCTAATCCACTCACTCACTTTATATTTTGCCTGATTTCCTAATGTCTCTATTGATATCTGCTTTCCTACATATGTTCCCCAGTTCATCATTGTGACTGACTCTTCACATGTGCTGACGTTTACATTCACTCTCTAACCGACACCCTATTGCTAAAGAACTTTTGGTCCAAATTGCATACTCACTCTTCTTCCAAAACTTACCAACTATCTTCCTAATCCTACCTACTATCCCTTTTTGACTGGATGTTCTCTTCTACATTCAATCATCCAAGGTACAAGGTCCTATGCCATTGTGTATCGATTTATCTGAGACATCTGTGCAGAAAGTCATTCAAAGCTAAGTATCCCAATCAAGGGCCCAATGCCCTTCTGGCCTTCAAATCTTACTTGGATTTCTGTTTTCATACATATATTTCACCTATATATTATTATAAATATCGCAGGTTCCCAATACCATTCTTCATCCAGCAGAGTGATTCCTAAGCCACATCAAACAGGTTCTTAACCCTAACCATACACTGTTCCCTCAATCTAACTTTACAGAAGAGCAGGGACAGAGTGGGTCTTACAATACAGGAATGTGGGGGATCTTCCACCTGCTGAGAACCTCAAAGGTCCATGCAGAAATGATCCCTGGAGAAGATGTAGGCAGCTATGAAGGACCTGAGAGAGCAGAAGTCATCTTCCATGGCCAACCACCTGGTCGGGATGAAGGGATGTGTCTGAATGAGCCTCTCTCTTCTTAATGTAGACAAGATGGACCAAAGCAGGCCTGTGTGGAGAGCTGTTCCTTGGTGCCTATGGTTGATATTCCATTCTAACTTGTGAAGGTGTCACAGGAAGGAGGGGCAGCCTCCATCTCATGGGAGCCTTGGAAGCAACTGTTAGGACACAGTGGTTGCCAAGGCAGTGACCTCATTCAGTTCCTGAAGGAAGTGACCTCACCTCACTTCCTTGGTGATGGAACTCTCTGAACTTGGGATCCAGGAAGCCAGGCACCCAGAGCCAGTCCCAGTCCCAGTCCCAGTGGGCTCACTTGTTTGGATTTACCAAGGACAGAGTCAGTCTTTCTTGGTACCCACTGAGGTGAGGATTGCCAAATGCCAGGAAAGCTCTGCAGAGGGGCCTTTCCAGAGAAAGCAGGTAGTGGCTCACCGCTGGCTCCTGACAACTTCACAGAGTTGGCCAAGGAGGCCAGATGTGAGACAGGACAGGCCCTTTCGGGGGAACATAGTATGGCCCACCAGTCAGACGACACTCCGGGTAGTCACAGACCAACTTGGAAGGAGGTGCCTTTGTGGGTGTGGGTGTGAGTTTGTGGTTTTGTCTCATGTTCTGAGAATAGGAAGGAAAGGCGGTTTGTTTGGTTTGGAGTGGACTGTTTCTAGTAAGGCTTTTGACAAGGCGAGTGTTTCTATGTTTGTGTATTCCACTGTGTCCCTGGTTGTAGACATTAGAAAAGAGAATGCATCAATGGATGTGTCCTGTCTAGTAGAAAGCTTCCCAGCATTCATCCTGCCCAATTTATGAATGGACTGCGGCTTGCCTTATGGATGGGCAACACCTACTATCTTCCTAAGTTCCTGTTTTCTTCCTGAATTCTGGCCACTCTCCAGAATAGGCTCATGGTTTTGTGTCCAAGATATGTACCACCTCCAAGCTCGGTGACATGGCCATGTACTGGATAGTTGAAAGGAATGGTGAGCATCTCAGAAAACTCAGATATCAGTGTGACCAGGAAAGTCTCCCTGGAGAAACCCTGCTTTGGGCCTTGGGCTTACCTATCCTTCTGTGGCCCTGAATGTCAGGAAGGCCTTTGCCTCAGGGCACCCCTTTGTGAAGCCTGAAGAAAACAGTTTTCAAATGGAAATGAATGGGCATCACCTGTGGCTCTTTGCTTAATTGCTTTGCAAAGGGATGTGTCTGAATCAGCCTCTTGGCCCAGTGTGAGGCTGTGGCTTAGATTGTCAGCACCTGGTGGATCCAAAGAAAGATCCCATGTGTGCATCCAAAGCCAAATTGGCACAAAAGCAGTCATCCTGGATGAGGTCTCTCGCCTTCCTCTGTAAGGTTCCTGACCTCCATCAAGTGAGAATAGGGATCCTTTGTGTCAAATGAGTCCTTCAAAGCCATGCAGAGGCTAGCCCATAGGTGCTTGGGTTTTCTCATGACTCCAGTTCACACAAAGAATCTATACCCGGCAGTCAGTAGGCCTCCAATTGGAGAAGTAGAGCAGTATTAAAGGCAGGCCTATTTGATCACTCCAGGTCCACAGGAAGGGTGTCCAGTCCACCCTGACATTAGGCAAATGAGAGGCAAGGGAGCTTATTGTGGACACTGTCTTGGGCTGTGCCCCTCATGGAAACCTCCAGCCAGAGGTTATGATGAGTGTCTATATGGAAGAAGATGAGGGCCATGTGGCAGTGTTTTGGTTTGAATTGTGGTGTGGCAGTGGGAAGAGATGACTGGGTCCACCTGGGCTTGAACTCTGGTGTGATTCCCCTTGGAGACTGAGTTCTGGAACTGACCTCAGAGAAGTATTGCCGTGAATTGTGTCGGGATGTTAGGAGGCCACGCATGAGAGTCGCCCTTGGAAACTGAGATCTAGGCCCAGGCTGGCTTTCCACAGAGCACTGGGAATCTCAGCCCGGATATCACATGATTTTATTCTAAAAGACCTGGCAGCCATCGTGGAGAGTCCAAACACACGTGGACCTCACATTGTAGACCTCAATGGGCCTGGCTTCCTGTGACCTTTTGGCCACTCTTTGGGAAGCCTTGTTTGTGAGAGTTCCCCAGAGCTTTCGTTGAAATGAGCTTCCTCACCATTTAATGGTTCCTGAAGGAATGGAAACCCACAGTGCCTCCAACTTCATCCTTTAAAAATGGCTAGCTAGATAAATACCATGACATTTTTGAAATTCCCATGACCAGGTGGCACTGGAGAACCTTTGGATGTCCTGTTGCTGATCATGAGTGTACCAGACAGTGCCTTGATTGACTGGGTTTCATGAAAATGGTGTAAAACAGAGATGCCAGTAAGTTGGGGCCTGCTGAGTAGTGGGCCTAGAGCAGTGGTGTGCAGGTGTGTGATAAAACATCTGTGGTGGGGCCATGTGGATCTGCCATTGGCTTCCAAATGGCTTGTGACTGACATGGTGCAGTGAGCAGACCCTTCTATGTAAAGGCATCTTGTTATATGGAGAGGTTTCAGGGCAATGTTCAGAATCAGGTTGCTATGGTCAAGGGGGCAAGCTCTGTGGGATAGAAGCCTGGCTGGTGCATTCTTTTAGGACCTTGACACACCACAAGTGGCAGAACTCCCTCCAGCACTGTGTCCCAGTTGAACTCCTTGTATTTCCTGAAGCAAATTCCAAACTCCCAGTGCAGCAGCAAGAAACACCAGGAAAAGTGGAGGATGACCAAATGGCTTCACAGACCACACAGGGAGACACTTAGACCACAGTGGCCACAGTTTACCTGCAAAGAGAGAATTCAGCACTTCTGCCTCATGTTCATTGGAAAATCAGAAACCATGTCCTCCAGGTCACATAGATGCAGACCTGGTTTGATGGTCTCACTACAAAGGAAGCTAAAGCTCCTGAAAACAACATATATTTCAAGTGCCCAACCTCAGAAGCAGTTTCTCACAAAGTCTTTAGGCCAGCAGAGCTCCACGTTTGTGGAGTGTTTACCCTGTCCCTTACTCATGGAAACTAGTCTACCACCTCCAAGGTTGTGAACTCCTGAGCAGTTTCCATTCCACATATGTATTCACAGCATTTCTAACTCTTCTCCTCTAATTGTGTCTTACTTATTGTGAAGGTAATGTCAAGGCAATGTTCTGGATGAGAGTGGGAAGATTTTTTTGTAGCACATATTGGCCTACACATTGGATTCATTTTCCTATTTTCCGTTCGAAATACTGAATCCCTGACACTAACCCATACCCTACTAGATTGTGACTACGAATACTAATGTGATGGAGAAAAATAACTCAAACAGAATAGAAATACAGGCAGTTCAGAGCAGGCCTGGTGTATAGTTGGACTGGCCTTTGGCATTATAAAGTGTAGGTGTTATAAATCTAGTCCAATTTAATAGAAATAGTTCTCCATGTGTTTTGAATGTTAACAAATATGTGAATTCCTGTCTCCCTTTCTCTGTAGCCTATTCAGCAACATGCATTTTTACATGCACATATAGAATCCTACCTCCTATCCCACGTCCATTCTTGTGAGGTGGCTGACTTGGCAGATACAAACTGTGAGAAGAGATCACTCCTCCTAAACGCTGTTGGAACTGAGAATTCAACCTCCAGGTGAGCTTCCCACTTGAACAACATGATACATAAATACATGTTCAGTAAAATAAATATTTTTGGATCTGTGGATGATAAATATTTCATGATGAATTTCGATTGGCATATATATTTCTACTCTTTAATGTCTGTGTTTGTGTGTGTGTGTTTTTTTTTGTGTATATATATATATATATATATATATATATATACACACACACACACACACACACATACACACACTCTCCAGATTTTTCAAAATATGAAATGTATGTGTCATATTATATACTCCCTAAATTCATTCATGTTCATATATGTGGATTTATAATCAACGTTTCACAAGATTATTCTCAGAAATAGTCATCCACCTGAAATACATATTTGTTTCCTAGTGCTGAAATCCTAATATTTCTACAGTAACTGACCCAGTTTAACATGAATGCAAGTAGATTCCTATGGGACATGATGTGTATTTTGACGTTCATTTTTATTCAACACTGGTACATTACTATTTCTTCAGTTGATGCACATCATAGGATATGTATTTCATCCTCAAGTTCACAAATTTCTAGGCATTTATTTCCCTTTCAATCACTTCCTGCTTCAGAACACATGTATACCTCCACGTTTCTTGACTGGTCTTTTCATGAGACTTCTTTCCAAACACATTCTTTTCCATTTCCATAATCCCTTGTGAAGCAAAACTCACACCCCCTTCATGGTAAACCATAACCCCAATATCACCATTAGATGTATAACTGGTTAGAATGAATGGTTGTGTATCAATATTAGATTTCCTATATATTTTCAGATATCAATGCAATCCATTATATAAATTGGAACCTGTTATAATATTTATTCACAGTATGGTCTATTCATGCATTATCTCTATATTCATAGACCCAGGGTACACCTATTTGTACCCCCAAAGGCTAATTTATATGTCTTCAACATATTACTCCCAGAAATGGTGGAAGAAACACTCATGTCACCTGATCTACATATACATTTTATCACAGTGATATTCTGGACACAAAATGCAAAGGTCACACTTATGATTGCACCAAAGCCTCATTGGAAAGTGAGCATGGATTACTAAAAACATCCTTGTCCAGGTTGCCTAATGCTCTCAAATGTCAATGCTATTGGTGACTACACATTTGTTTCTTCCTAAGATGATATATTCAACCTCAACCCTGTTGAAAACGTCTAATCCACTCACTCACTTTATATTTTGCCTGATTTCCTAATGTCTCTATTGATATCTGCTTTCCTACATATGTTCCCCAGTTCATCATTGTGACTGACTCTTCACATGTGCTGACGTTTACATTCACTCTCTAACCGACACCCTATTGCTAAAGAAATTTTGGTCCAAATTGCATACTCACTCTTCTTCCAAAACTTACCAACAATCTTCCTAATCCTACCTACTATCCCTTTTTGACTGGATGTTCTCTTCTACATTCAATCATCCAAGGTACAAGGTCCCATGCCATTGTATATCGATTTATCTGAGACATCTGTGCAGAAAGTCATTCAAAGCTAAGTATCCCAATCAAGGGCCCAATGCCCTTCTGGCCTTCAAATCTTACTTGGATTTCTGTTTTCATACATATATTTCACCTATATATTATTATAAATATCGCAGGTTCCCAATACCATTCTTCATCCAGCAGAGTGATTCCTAAGCCAAACAGGTTCTTAACCCTAACCATACACTGTTCCCTCAATCTAACTTTACAGAAGAGCAGGGACAGAGTGGGTCTTACAATACAGGAATGTGGGGGATCTTCCACCTGCTGAGAACCTCAAAGGTCCATGCAGAAATGATCCCTGGAGAAGATGTAGGCAGCTATGAAGGACCTGAGAGAGCAGAAGTCATCTTCCATGGCAAACCTCCTGGTCGGGATGAAGGGATGTGTCTGAATGAGCCTCTCTCTTCTTAATGTAGACAAGATGGACCAAAGCAGGCCTGTGTGGAGAGCTGTTCCTTGGTGCCTATGGTTGATATTCCATTCTAACTTGTGAAGGTGTCACAGGAAGGAGGGGCAGCCTCCATCTCATGGGAGCCTTGGAAGCAACTGTTAGGACACAGTGGTTGCCAAGGCAGTGACCTCATTCAGTTCCTGAAGGAAGTGACCTCACCTCACTTCCTTGGTGATGGAACTCTCTGAACTTGGGATCCAGGAAGCCAGGCACCCAGAGCCAGTCCCAGTCCCAGTCCCAGTGGGCTCACTTGTTTGGATTTACCAAGGACAGAGTCAGTCTTTCTTGGTACCCACTGAGGTGAGGATTGCCAAATGCCAGGAAAGCTCTGCAGAGGGGCCTTTCCAGAGAAAGCAGGTAGTGGCTCACCGCTGGCTCCTGACAACTTCACAGAGTTGGCCAAGGAGGCCAGATGTGAGACAGGACAGGCCCTTTCGGGGGAACATAGTATGGCCCACCAGTCAGACGACACTCCGGGTAGTCACAGACCAACTTGGAAGGAGGTGCCTTTGTGGGTGTGGGTGTGAGTTTGTGGTTTTGTCTCATGTTCTGAGAATAGGAAGGAAAGGCGGTTTGTTTGGTTTGGAGTGGACTGTTTCTAGTAAGGCTTTTGACAAGGCGAGTGTTTCTATGTTTGTGTATTCCACTGTGTCCCTGGTTGTAGACATTAGAAAAGAGAATGCATCAATGGATGTGTCCTGTCTAGTAGAAAGCTTCCCAGCATTCATCCTGCCCAATTTATGAATGGACTGCGGCTTGCCTTATGGATGGGCAACACCTACTATCTTCCTAAGTTCCTGTTTTCTTCCTGAATTCTGGCCACTCTCCAGAATAGGCTCATGGTTTTGTGTCCAAGATATGTACCACCTCCAAGCTCGGTGACATGGCCATGTACTGGATAGTTGAAAGGAATGGTGAGCATCTCAGAAAACTCAGATATCAGTGTGACCAGGAAAGTCTCCCTGGAGAAACCCTGCTTTGGGCCTTGGGCTTACCTATCCTTCTGTGGCCCTGAATGTCAGGAAGGCCTTTGCCTCAGGGCACCCCTTTGTGAAGCCTGAAGAAAACAGTTTTCAAATGGAAATGAATGGGCATCACCTGTGGCTCTTTGCTTAATTGCTTTGCAAAGGGATGTGTCTGAATCAGCCTCTTGGCCCAGTGTGAGGCTGTGGCTTAGATTGTCAGCACCTGGTGGATCCAAAGAAAGATCCCATGTGTGCATCCAAAGCCAAATTGGCACAAAAGCAGTCATCCTGGATGAGGTCTCTCGCCTTCCTCTGTAAGGTTCCTGACCTCCATCAAGTGAGAATAGGGATCCTTTGTGTCAAATGAGTCCTTCAAAGCCATGCAGAGGCTAGCCCATAGGTGCTTGGGTTTTCTCATGACTCCAGTTCACACAAAGAATCTATACCCGGCAGTCAGTAGGCCTCCAATTGGAGAAGTAGAGCAGTATTAAAGGCAGGCCTATTTGATCACTCCAGGTCCACAGGAAGGGTGTCCAGTCCACCCTGACATTAGGCAAATGAGAGGCAAGGGAGCTTATTGTGGACACTGTCTTGGGCTGTGCCCCTCATGGAAACCTCCAGCCAGAGGTTATGATGAGTGTCTATATGGAAGAAGATGAGGGCCATGTGGCAGTGTTTTGGTTTGAATTGTGGTGTGGCAGTGGGAAGAGATGACTGGGTCCACCTGGGCTTGAACTCTGGTGTGATTCCCCTTGGAGACTGAGTTCTGGAACTGACCTCAGAGAAGTATTGCCGTGAATTGTGTCGGGATGTTAGGAGGCCACGCATGAGAGTCGCCCTTGGAAACTGAGATCTAGGCCCAGGCTGGCTTTCCACAGAGCACTGGGAATCTCAGCCCGGATATCACATGATTTTATTCTAAAAGACCTGGCAGCCATCGTGGAGAGTCCAAACACACGTGGACCTCACATTGTAGACCTCAATGGGCCTGGCTTCCTGTGACCTTTTGGCCACTCTTTGGGAAGCCTTGTTTGTGAGAGTTCCCCAGAGCTTTCGTTGAAATGAGCTTCCTCACCATTTAATGGTTCCTGAAGGAATGGAAACCCACAGTGCCTCCAACTTCATCCTTTAAAAATGGCTAGCTAGATAAATACCATGACATTTTTGAAATTCCCATGACCAGGTGGCACTGGAGAACCTTTGGATGTCCTGTTGCTGATCATGAGTGTACCAGACAGTGCCTTGATTGACTGGGTTTCATGAAAATGGTGTAAAACAGAGATGCCAGTAAGTTGGGGCCTGCTGAGTAGTGGGCCTAGAGCAGTGGTGTGCAGGTGTGTGATAAAACATCTGTGGTGGGGCCATGTGGATCTGCCATTGGCTTCCAAATGGCTTGTGACTGACATGGTGCAGTGAGCAGACCCTTCTATGTAAAGGCATCTTGTTATATGGAGAGGTTTCAGGGCAATGTTCAGAATCAGGTTGCTATGGTCAAGGGGGCAAGCTCTGTGGGATAGAAGCCTGGCTGGTGCATTCTTTTAGGACCTTGACACACCACAAGTGGCAGAACTCCCTCCAGCACTGTGTCCCAGTTGAACTCCTTGTATTTCCTGAAGCAAATTCCAAACTCCCAGTGCAGCAGCAAGAAACACCACGAAAAGTGGAGGATGACCAAATGGCTTCACAGACCACACAGGGAGACACTTAGACCACAGTGGCCACAGTTTACCTGCAAAGAGAGAATTCAGCACTTCTGCCTCATGTTCATTGGAAAATCAGAAACCATGTCCTCCAGGTCACATAGATGCAGACCTGGTTTGATGGTCTCACTACAAAGGAAGCTAAAGCTCCTGAAAACAACATATATTTCAAGTGCCCAACCTCAGAAGCAGTTTCTCACAAAGTCTTTAGGCCAGCAGAGCTCCACGTTTGTGGAGTGTTTACCCTGTCCCTTACTCATGGAAACTAGTCTACCACCTCCAAGGTTGTGAACTCCTGAGCAGTTTCCATTCCACATATGTATTCACAGCATTTCTAACTCTTCTCCTCAAATTGTGTCTTACTTATTGTGAAGGTAATGTCAAGGCAATGTTCTGGATGAGAGTGGGAAGATTTTTTTGTAGCACATATTGGCCTACACATTGGATTCATTTTCCTATTTTCCGTTCGAAATACTGAATCCCTGACACTAACCCATACCCTACTAGATTGTGACTACGAATACTAATGTGATGGAGAAAAATAACTCAAACAGAATAGAAATACAGGCAGTTCAGAGCAGGCCTGGTGTATAGTTGGACTGGCCTTTGGCATTATAAAGTGTAGGTGTTATAAATCTTGTCCAATTTAATAGAAATAGTTCTCCATGTGTTTTGAATGTTAACAAATATGTGAATTCCTGTCTCCCTTTCTCTGTAGCCTATTCAGCAACATGCATTTTTACATGCACATATAGAATCCTACCTCCTATCCCACGTCCATTCTTGTGAGGTGGCTGACTTGGCAGATACAAACTGTGAGAAGAGATCACTCCTCCTAAACGCTGTTGGAACTGAGAATTCAACCTCCAGGTGAGCTTCCCACTTGAACAACATGATACATAAATACATGTTCAGTAAAATAAATATTTTTGGATCTGTGGATGATAAATATTTCATGATGAATTTCGATTGGCATATATATTTCTACTCTTTAAAGTCTGTGTTTGTGTGTGTGTGTTGTTTTTTTTTTGTGTATATGTATATATACACACACACACATACACACACTCTTCAGATTTTTCAAAATATGAAATGTATGTGTCATATTATATACTCCCTAAATTCATTCATGTTCATATATGTGGATTTATAATCAACTTTTCACAAGATTATTCTCAGAAATAGTCATCCACCTGAAATACATATTTGTTTCCTAGTGCTGAAATCCTAATATTTCTACAGTAACTGATCCAGTTTAACATGAATGCAAGTAGATTCCTATGGGACATGATGTGTATTTTGACGTTCATTTTTATTCAACACTGGTACATTACTATTTCTTCAGTTGATGCACATCATAGGATATGTATTTCATCCTCAAGTTCACAAATTTCTAGGCATTTATTTCCCTTTCAATCACTTCCTGCTTCAGAACACATGTATTCCTCCACGTTTCTTGACTGGTCTTTTCATGAGACTTCTTTCCAAACACATTCTTTTCCATTTCCATAATCCCTTGTGAAGCAAAACTCACACCCCCTTCATGGTAAACCATAACCCCAATATCACCATTAGATGTATAACTGGTTAGAATGAATGGTTGTGTATCAATATTAGATTTCCTATATATTTTCAGATATCAATGCAATCCATTATTTAAAGTGGAACCTGTTATACTATTTATTCACAGTATGGTCTATTCATGCATTATCTCTATATTCATAGACCCAGGGTACACCTATTTGTACCCCCAAAGGCTAATTTATATGTCTTCAACATATTACTCCCAGAAATGGTGGAAGAAACACTCATGTCACCTGATCTACATATACATTTTATCACAGTGATATTCTGGACACAAAATGCAAAGGTCACACTTATGATTGCACCAAAGCCTCATTGGAAAGTGAGCATGGATTACTAAAAACATCCTTGTCCAGGTTGCCTAATGCTCTCAAATGTCAATGCTATTGGTGACTACACATTTGTTTCTTCCTAAGATGATATATTCAACCTCAACCCTGTTGAAAACGTCTAATCCACTCACTCACTTTATATTTTGCCTGATTTCCTAATGTCTCTATTGATATCTGCTTTCCTACATATGTTCCCCAGTTCATCATTGTGACTGACTCTTCACATGTGCTGACGTTTACATTCACTCTCTAACCGACACCCTATTGCTAAAGAACTTTTGGTCCAAATTGCATACTCACTCTTCTTCCAAAACTTACCAACTATCTTCCTAATCCTACCTACTATCCCTTTTTGACTGGATGTTCTCTTCTACATTCAATCATCCAAGGTACAAGGTCCTATGCCATTGTGTATCGATTTATCTGAGACATCTGTGCAGAAAGTCATTCAAAGCTAAGTATCCCAATCAAGGGCCCAATGCCCTTCTGGCCTTCAAATCTTACTTGGATTTCTGTTTTCATACATATATTTCACCTATATATTATTATAAATATCGCAGGTTCCCAATACCATTCTTCATCCAGCAGAGTGATTCCTAAGCCACATCAAACAGGTTCTTAACCCTAACCATACACTGTTCCCTCAATCTAACTTTACAGAAGAGCAGGGACAGAGTGGGTCTTACAATACAGGAATGTGGGGGATCTTCCACCTGCTGAGAACCTCAAAGGTCCATGCAGAAATGATCCCTGGAGAAGATGTAGGCAGCTATGAAGGACCTGAGAGAGCAGAAGTCATCTTCCATGGCCAACCACCTGGTCGGGATGAAGGGATGTGTCTGAATGAGCCTCTCTCTTCTTAATGTAGACAAGATGGACCAAAGCAGGCCTGTGTGGAGAGCTGTTCCTTGGTGCCTATGGTTGATATTCCATTCTAACTTGTGAAGGTGTCACAGGAAGGAGGGGCAGCCTCCATCTCATGGGAGCCTTGGAAGCAACTGTTAGGACACAGTGGTTGCCAAGGCAGTGACCTCATTCAGTTCCTGAAGGAAGTGACCTCACCTCACTTCCTTGGTGATGGAACTCTCTGAACTTGGGATCCAGGAAGCCAGGCACCCAGAGCCAGTCCCAGTCCCAGTCCCAGTGGGCTCACTTGTTTGGATTTACCAAGGACAGAGTCAGTCTTTCTTGGTACCCACTGAGGTGAGGATTGCCAAATGCCAGGAAAGCTCTGCAGAGGGGCCTTTCCAGAGAAAGCAGGTAGTGGCTCACCGCTGGCTCCTGACAACTTCACAGAGTTGGCCAAGGAGGCCAGATGTGAGACAGGACAGGCCCTTTCGGGGGAACATAGTATGGCCCACCAGTCAGACGACACTCCGGGTAGTCACAGACCAACTTGGAAGGAGGTGCCTTTGTGGGTGTGGGTGTGAGTTTGTGGTTTTGTCTCATGTTCTGAGAATAGGAAGGAAAGGCGGTTTGTTTGGTTTGGAGTGAACTGTTTCTAGTAAGGCTTTTGACAAGGCGAGTGTTTCTATGTTTGTGTATTCCACTGTGTCCCTGGTTGTAGACATTAGAAAAGAGAATGCATCAATGGATGTGTCCTGTCTAGTAGAAAGCTTCCCAGCATTCATCCTGCCCAATTTATGAATGGACTGCGGCTTGCCTTATGGATGGGCAACACCTACTATCTTCCTAAGTTCCTGTTTTCTTCCTGAATTCTGGCCACTCTCATGGTTTTGTGTCCAAGATATGTACCACCTCCAAGCTCGGTGACATGGCCATGTACTGGATAGTTGAAAGGAATGGTGAGCATCTCAGAAAACTCAGATATCAGTGTGACCATGAAAGTCTCCCTGGAGAAACCCTGCTTTGGGCCTTGGGCTTACCTATCCTTCTGTGGCCCTGAATGTCAGGAAGGCCTTTGCCTCAGGGCACCCCTTTGTGAAGCCTGAAGAAAACAGTTTTCAAATGGAAATGAATGGGCATCACCTGTGGCTCTTTGCTTAATTGCTTTGCAAAGGGATGTGTCTGAATCAGCCTCTTGGCCCAGTGTGAGGCTGTGGCTTAGATTGTCAGCACCTGGTGGATCCAAAGAAAGATCCCATGTGTGCATCCAAAGCCAAATTGGCACAAAAGCAGTCATCCTGGATGAGGTCTCTCGCCTTCCTCTGTAAGGTTCCTGACCTCCATCAAGTGAGAATAGGGATCCTTTGTGTCAAATGAGTCCTTCAAAGCCATGCAGAGGCTAGCCCATAGGTGCTTGGGTTTTCTCATGACTCCAGTTCACACAAAGAATCTATACCCGGCAGTCAGTAGGCCTCCAATTGGAGAAGTAGAGCAGTATTAAAGGCAGGCCTATTTGATCACTCCAGGTCCACAGGAAGGGTGTCCAGTCCACCCTGACATTAGGCAAATGAGAGGCAAGGGAGCTTATTGTGGACACTGTCTTGGGCTGTGCCCCTCATGGAAACCTCCAGCCAGAGGTTATGATGAGTGTCTATATGGAAGAAGATGAGGGCCATGTGGCAGTGTTTTGGTTTGAATTGTGGTGTGGCAGTGGGAAGAGATGACTGGGTCCACCTGGGCTTGAACTCTGGTGTGATTCCCCTTGGAGACTGAGTTCTGGAACTGACCTCAGAGAAGTATTGCCGTGAATTGTGTCGGGATGTTAGGAGGCCACGCATGAGAGTCGCCCTTGGAAACTGAGATCTAGGCCCAGGCTGGCTTTCCACAGAGCACTGGGAATCTCAGCCCGGATATCACATGATTTTATTCTAAAAGACCTGGCAGCCATCGTGGAGAGTCCAAACACACGTGGACCTCACATTGTAGACCTCAATGGGCCTGGCTTCCTGTGACCTTTTGGCCACTCTTTGGGAAGCCTTGTTTGTGAGAGTTCCCCAGAGCTTTCGTTGAAATGAGCTTCCTCACCATTTAATGGTTCCTGAAGGAATGGAAACCCACAGTGCCTCCAACTTCATCCTTTAAAAATGGCTAGCTAGATAAATACCATGACATTTTTGAAATTCCCATGACCAGGTGGCACTGGAGAACCTTTGGATGTCCTGTTGCTGATCATGAGTGTACCAGACAGTGCCTTGATTGACTGGGTTTCATGAAAATGGTGTAAAACAGAGATGCCAGTAAGTTGGGGCCTGCTGAGTAGTGGGCCTAGAGCAGTGGTGTGCAGGTGTGTGATAAAACATCTGTGGTGGGGCCATGTGGATCTGCCATTGGCTTCCAAATGGCTTGTGACTGACATGGTGCAGTGAGCAGACCCTTCTATGTAAAGGCATCTTGTTATATGGAGAGGTTTCAGGGCAATGTTCAGAATCAGGTTGCTATGGTCAAGGGGGCAAGCTCTGTGGGATAGAAGCCTGGCTGGTGCATTCTTTTAGGACCTTGACACACCACAAGTGGCAGAACTCCCTCCAGCACTGTGTCCCAGTTGAACTCCTTGTATTTCCTGAAGCAAATTCCAAACTCCCAGTGCAGCAGCAAGAAACACCAGGAAAAGTGGAGGATGACCAAATGGCTTCACAGACCACACAGGGAGACACTTAGACCACAGTGGCCACAGTTTACCTGCAAAGAGAGAATTCAGCACTTCTGCCTCATGTTCATTGGAAAATCAGAAACCATGTCCTCCAGGTCACATAGATGCAGACCTGGTTTGATGGTCTCACTACAAAGGAAGCTAAAGCTCCTGAAAACAACATATATTTCAAGTGCCCAACCTCAGAAGCAGTTTCTCACAAAGTCTTTAGGCCAGCAGAGCTCCACGTTTGTGGAGTGTTTACCCTGTCCCTTACTCATGGAAACTAGTCTACCACCTCCAAGGTTGTGAACTCCTGAGCAGTTTCCATTCCACATATGTATTCACAGCATTTCTAACTCTTCTCCTCTAATTGTGTCTTACTTATTGTGAAGGTAATGTCAAGGCAATGTTCTGGATGAGAGTGGGAAGATTTTTTTGTAGCACATATTGGCCTACACATTGGATTCATTTTCCTATTTTCCGTTCGAAATACTGAATCCCTGACACTAACCCATACCCTACTAGATTGTGACTACGAATACTAATGTGATGGAGAAAAATAACTCAAACAGAATAGAAATACAGGCAGTTCAGAGCAGGCCTGGTGTATAGTTGGACTGGCCTTTGGCATTATAAAGTGTAGGTGTTATAAATCTAGTCCAATTTAATAGAAATAGTTCTCCATGTGTTTTGAATGTTAACAAATATGTGAATTCCTGTCTCCCTTTCTCTGTAGCCTATTCAGCAACATGCATTTTTACATGCACATATAGAATCCTACCTCCTATCCCACGTCCATTCTTGTGAGGTGGCTGACTTGGCAGATACAAACTGTGAGAAGAGATCACTCCTCCTAAACGCTGTTGGAACTGAGAATTCAACCTCCAGGTGAGCTTCCCACTTGAACAACATGATACATAAATACATGTTCAGTAAAATAAATATTTTTGGATCTGTGGATGATAAATATTTCATGATGAATTTCGATTGGCATATATATTTCTACTCTTTAATGTCTGTGTTTGTGTGTGTGTGTTTTTTTTTGTGTATATATATATATATATATATATATATATATATATACACACACACACACACACACACATACACACACTCTCCAGATTTTTCAAAATATGAAATGTATGTGTCATATTATATACTCCCTAAATTCATTCATGTTCATATATGTGGATTTATAATCAACGTTTCACAAGATTATTCTCAGAAATAGTCATCCACCTGAAATACATATTTGTTTCCTAGTGCTGAAATCCTAATATTTCTACAGTAACTGACCCAGTTTAACATGAATGCAAGTAGATTCCTATGGGACATGATGTGTATTTTGACGTTCATTTTTATTCAACACTGGTACATTACTATTTCTTCAGTTGATGCACATCATAGATTATGTATTTCATCCTCAAGTTCACAAATTTCTAGGCATTTATTTCCCTTTCAATCACTTCCTGCTTCAGAACACATGTATACCTCCACGTTTCTTGACTGGTCTTTTCATGAGACTTCTTTCCAAACACATTCTTTTCCATTTCCATAATCCCTTGTGAAGCAAAACTCACACCCCCTTCATGGTAAACCATAACCCCAATATCACCATTAGATGTATAACTGGTTAGAATGAATGGTTGTGTATCAATATTAGATTTCCTATATATTTTCAGATATCAATGCAATCCATTATATAAATTGGAACCTGTTATAATATTTATTCACAGTATGGTCTATTCATGCATTATCTCTATATTCATAGACCCAGGGTACACCTATTTGTACCCCCAAAGGCTAATTTATATGTCTTCAACATATTACTCCCAGAAATGGTGGAAGAAACACTCATGTCACCTGATCTACATATACATTTTATCACAGTGATATTCTGGACACAAAATGCAAAGGTCACACTTATGATTGCACCAAAGCCTCATTGGAAAGTGAGCATGGATTACTAAAAACATCCTTGTCCAGGTTGCCTAATGCTCTCAAATGTCAATGCTATTGGTGACTACACATTTGTTTCTTCCTAAGATGATATATTCAACCTCAACCCTGTTGAAAATGTCTAATCCACTCACTCACTTTATACTTTGCCTGATTTCCTAATGTCTCTATTGATATCTGCTTTCCTACATATGTTCCCCAGTTCATCATTGTGACTGACTCTTCACATGTGCTGACGTTTACATTCACTCTCTAACCGACACCCTATTGCTAAAGAACTTTTGGTCCAAATTGCATACTCACTCTTCTTCCAAAACTTACCAACTATCTTCCTAATCCTACCTACTATCCCTTTTTGACTGGATGTTCTCTTCTACATTCAATCATCCAAGGTACAAGGTCCTATGCCATTGTGTATGGATTTATCTGAGACATCTGTGCAGAAAGTCATTCAAAGCTAAGTATCCCAATCAAGGGCCCAATGCCCTTCTGGCCTTCAAATCTTACTTGGATTTCTGTTTTCATACATATATTTCACCTATATATTATTATAAATATCGCAGGTTCCCAATACCATTCTTCATCCAGCAGAGTGATTCCTAAGCCACATCAAACAGGTTCTTAACCCTAACCATACACTGTTCCCTCAATCTAACTTTACAGAAGAGCAGGGACAGAGTGGGTCTTACAATACAGGAATGTGGGGGATCTTCCACCTGCTGAGAACCTCAAAGGTCCATGCAGAAATGATCCCTGGAGAAGATGTAGGCAGCTATGAAGGACCTGAGAGAGCAGAAGTCATCTTCCATGGCAAACCTCCTGGTCGGGATGAAGGGATGTGTCTGAATGAGCCTCTCTCTTCTTAATGTAGACAAGATGGACCAAAGCAGGCCTGTGTGGAGAGCTGTTCCTTGGTGCCTATGGTTGATATTCCATTCTAACTTGTGAAAGTGTCACAGGAAGGAGGGGCAGCCTCCATCTCATGGGAGCCTTGGAAGCAACTGTTAGGACACAGTGGTTGCCAAGGCAGTGACCTCATTCAGTTCCTGAAGGAAGTGACCTCACCTCACTTCCTTGGTGATGGAACTCTCTGAACTTGGGATCCAGGAAGCCAGGCACCCAGAGCCAGTCCCAGTCCCAGTCCCAGTGGGCTCACTTGTTTGGATTTACCAAGGACAGAGTCAGTCTTTCTTGGTACCCACTGAGGTGAGGATTGCCAAATGCCAGGAAAGCTCTGCAGAGGGGCCTTTCCAGAGAAAGCAGGTAGTGGCTCACCGCTGGCTCCTGACAACTTCACAGAGTTGGCCAAGGAGGCCAGATGTGAGACAGGACAGGCCCTTTCGGGGGAACATAGTATGGCCCACCAGTCAGACGACACTCCGGGTAGTCACAGACCAACTTGGAAGGAGGTGCCTTTGTGGGTGTGGGTGTGAGTTTGTGGTTTTGTCTCATGTTCTGAGAATAGGAAGGAAAGGCGGTTTGTTTGGTTTGGAGTGGACTGTTTCTAGTAAGGCTTTTGACAAGGCGAGTGTTTCTATGTTTGTGTATTCCACTGTGTCCCTGGTTGTAGACATTAGAAAAGAGAATGCATCAATGGATGTGTCCTGTCTAGTAGAAAGCTTCCCAGCATTCATCCTGCCCAATTTATGAATGGACTGCGGCTTGCCTTATGGATGGGCAACACCTACTATCTTCCTAAGTTCCTGTTTTCTTCCTGAATTCTGGCCACTCTCCAGAATAGGCTCATGGTTTTGTGTCCAAGATATGTACCACCTCCAAGCTCGGTGACATGGCCATGTACTGGATAGTTGAAAGGAATGGTGAGCATCTCAGAAAACTCAGATATCAGTGTGACCAGGAAAGTCTCCCTGGAGAAACCCTGCTTTGGGCCTTGGGCTTACCTATCCTTCTGTGGCCCTGAATGTCAGGAAGGCCTTTGCCTCAGGGCACCCCTTTGTGAAGCCTGAAGAAAACAGTTTTCAAATGGAAATGAATGGGCATCACCTGTGGCTCTTTGCTTAATTGCTTTGCAAAGGGATGTGTCTGAATCAGCCTCTTGGCCCAGTGTGAGGCTGTGGCTTAGATTGTCAGCACCTGGTGGATCCAAAGAAAGATCCCATGTGTGCATCCAAAGCCAAATTGGCACAAAAGCAGTCATCCTGGATGAGGTCTCTCGCCTTCCTCTGTAAGGTTCCTGACCTCCATCAAGTGAGAATAGGGATCCTTTGTGTCAAATGAGTCCTTCAAAGCCATGCAGAGGCTAGCCCATAGGTGCTTGGGTTTTCTCATGACTCCAGTTCACACAAAGAATCTATACCCGGCAGTCAGTAGGCCTCCAATTGGAGAAGTAGAGCAGTATTAAAGGCAGGCCTATTTGATCACTCCAGGTCCACAGGAAGGGTGTCCAGTCCACCCTGACATTAGGCAAATGAGAGGCAAGGGAGCTTATTGTGGACACTGTCTTGGGCTGTGCCCCTCATGGAAACCTCCAGCCAGAGGTTATGATGAGTGTCTATATGGAAGAAGATGAGGGCCATGTGGCAGTGTTTTGGTTTGAATTGTGGTGTGGCAGTGGGAAGAGATGACTGGGTCCACCTGGGCTTGAACTCTGGTGTGATTCCCCTTGGAGACTGAGTTCTGGAACTGACCTCAGAGAAGTATTGCCGTGAATTGTGTCGGGATGTTAGGAGGCCACGCATGAGAGTCGCCCTTGGAAACTGAGATCTAGGCCCAGGCTGGCTTTCCACAGAGCACTGGGAATCTCAGCCCGGATATCACATGATTTTATTCTAAAAGACCTGGCAGCCATCGTGGAGAGTCCAAACACACGTGGACCTCACATTGTAGACCTCAATGGGCCTGGCTTCCTGTGACCTTTTGGCCACTCTTTGGGAAGCCTTGTTTGTGAGAGTTCCCCAGAGCTTTCGTTGAAATGAGCTTCCTCACCATTTAATGGTTCCTGAAGGAATGGAAACCCACAGTGCCTCCAACTTCATCCTTTAAAAATGGCTAGCTAGATAAATACCATGACATTTTTGAAATTCCCATGACCAGGTGGCACTGGAGAACCTTTGGATGTCCTGTTGCTGATCATGAGTGTACCAGACAGTGCCTTGATTGACTGGGTTTCATGAAAATGGTGTAAAACAGAGATGCCAGTAAGTTGGGGCCTGCTGAGTAGTGGGCCTAGAGCAGTGGTGTGCAGGTGTGTGATAAAACATCTGTGGTGGGGCCATGTGGATCTGCCATTGGCTTCCAAATGGCTTGTGACTGACATGGTGCAGTGAGCAGACCCTTCTATGTAAAGGCATCTTGTTATATGGAGAGGTTTCAGGGCAATGTTCAGAATCAGGTTGCTATGGTCAAGGGGGCAAGCTCTGTGGGATAGAAGCCTGGCTGGTGCATTCTTTTAGGACCTTGACACACCACAAGTGGCAGAACTCCCTCCAGCACTGTGTCCCAGTTGAACTCCTTGTATTTCCTGAAGCAAATTCCAAACTCCCAGTGCAGCAGCAAGAAACACCAGGAAAAGTGGAGGATGACCAAATGGCTTCACAGACCACACAGGGAGACACTTAGACCACAGTGGCCACAGTTTACCTGCAAAGAGAGAATTCAGCACTTCTGCCTCATGTTCATTGGAAAATCAGAAACCATGTCCTCCAGGTCACATAGATGCAGACCTGGTTTGATGGTCTCACTACAAAGGAAGCTAAAGCTCCTGAAAACAACATATATTTCAAGTGCCCAACCTCAGAAGCAGTTTCTCACAAAGTCTTTAGGCCAGCAGAGCTCCACGTTTGTGGAGTGTTTACCCTGTCCCTTACTCATGGAAACTAGTCTACCACCTCCAAGGTTGTGAACTCCTGAGCAGTTTCCATTCCACATATGTATTCACAGCATTTCTAACTCTTCTCCTCTAATTGTGTCTTACTTATTGTGAAGGTAATGTCAAGGCAATGTTCTGGATGAGAGTGGGAAGATTTTTTTGTAGCACATATTGGCCTACACATTGGATTCATTTTCCTATTTTCCGTTCGAAATACTGAATCCCTGACACTAACCCATACCCTACTAGATTGTGACTACGAATACTAATGTGATGGAGAAAAATAACTCAAACAGAATAGAAATACAGGCAGTTCAGAGCAGGCCTGGTGTATAGTTGGACTGGCCTTTGGCATTATAAAGTGTAGATGTTATAAATCTTGTCCAATTTAATAGAAATAGTTCTCCATGTGTTTTGAATGTTAACAAATATGTGAATTCCTGTCTCCCTTTCTCTGTAGCCTATTCAGCAACATGCATTTTTACATGCACATATAGAATCCTACCTCCTATCCCACGTCCATTCTTGTGAGGTGGCTGACTTGGCAGATACAAACTGTGAGAAGAGATCACTCCTCCTAAACGCTGTTGGAACTGAGAATTCAACCTCCAGGTGAGCTTCCCACTTGAACAACATGATACATAAATACATGTTCAGTAAAATAAATATTTTTGGATCTGTGGATGATAAATATTTCATGATGAATTTCGATTGGCATATATATTTCTACTCTTTAAAGTCTGTGTTTGTGTGTGTGTGTTGTTTTTTTTTTGTGTATATGTATATATACACACACACACATACACACACTCTTCAGATTTTTCAAAATATGAAATGTATGTGTCATATTATATACTCCCTAAATTCATTCATGTTCATATATGTGGATTTATAATCAACTTTTCACAAGATTATTCTCAGAAATAGTCATCCACCTGAAATACATATTTGTTTCCTAGTGCTGAAATCCTAATATTTCTACAGTAACTGATCCAGTTTAACATGAATGCAAGTAGATTCCTATGGGACATGATGTGTATTTTGACGTTCATTTTTATTCAACACTGGTACATTACTATTTCTTCAGTTGATGCACATCATAGGATATGTATTTCATCCTCAAGTTCACAAATTTCTAGGCATTTATTTCCCTTTCAATCACTTCCTGCTTCAGAACACATGTATTCCTCCACGTTTCTTGACTGGTCTTTTCATGAGACTTCTTTCCAAACACATTCTTTTCCATTTCCATAATCCCTTGTGAAGCAAAACTCACACCCCCTTCATGGTAAACCATAACCCCAATATCACCATTAGATGTATAACTGGTTAGAATGAATGGTTGTGTATCAATATTAGATTTCCTATATATTTTCAGATATCAATGCAATCCATTATTTAAAGTGGAACCTGTTATACTATTTATTCACAGTATGGTCTATTCATGCATTATCTCTATATTCATAGACCCAGGGTACACCTATTTGTACCCCCAAAGGCTAATTTATATGTCTTCAACATATTACTCCCAGAAATGGTGGAAGAAACACTCATGTCACCTGATCTACATATACATTTTATCACAGTGATATTCTGGACACAAAATGCAAAGGTCACACTTATGATTGCACCAAAGCCTCATTGGAAAGTGAGCATGGATTACTAAAAACATCCTTGTCCAGGTTGCCTAATGCTCTCAAATGTCAATGCTATTGGTGACTACACATTTGTTTCTTCCTAAGATGATATATTCAACCTCAACCCTGTTGAAAACGTCTAATCCACTCACTCACTTTATATTTTGCCTGATTTCCTAATGTCTCTATTGATATCTGCTTTCCTACATATGTTCCCCAGTTCATCATTGTGACTGACTCTTCACATGTGCTGACGTTTACATTCACTCTCTAACCGACACCCTATTGCTAAAGAACTTTTGGTCCAAATTGCATACTCACTCTTCTTCCAAAACTTACCAACTATCTTCCTAATCCTACCTACTATCCCTTTTTGACTGGATGTTCTCTTCTACATTCAATCATCCAAGGTACAAGGTCCTATGCCATTGTGTATCGATTTATCTGAGACATCTGTGCAGAAAGTCATTCAAAGCTAAGTATCCCAATCAAGGGCCCAATGCCCTTCTGGCCTTCAAATCTTACTTGGATTTCTGTTTTCATACATATATTTCACCTATATATTATTATAAATATCGCAGGTTCCCAATACCATTCTTCATCCAGCAGAGTGATTCCTAAGCCACATCAAACAGGTTCTTAACCCTAACCATACACTGTTCCCTCAATCTAACTTTACAGAAGAGCAGGGACAGAGTGGGTCTTACAATACAGGAATGTGGGGGATCTTCCACCTGCTGAGAACCTCAAAGGTCCATGCAGAAATGATCCCTGGAGAAGATGTAGGCAGCTATGAAGGACCTGAGAGAGCAGAAGTCATCTTCCATGGCCAACCACCTGGTCGGGATGAAGGGATGTGTCTGAATGAGCCTCTCTCTTCTTAATGTAGACAAGATGGACCAAAGCAGGCCTGTGTGGAGAGCTGTTCCTTGGTGCCTATGGTTGATATTCCATTCTAACTTGTGAAGGTGTCACAGGAAGGAGGGGCAGCCTCCATCTCATGGGAGCCTTGGAAGCAACTGTTAGGACACAGTGGTTGCCAAGGCAGTGACCTCATTCAGTTCCTGAAGGAAGTGACCTCACCTCACTTCCTTGGTGATGGAACTCTCTGAACTTGGGATCCAGGAAGCCAGGCACCCAGAGCCAGTCCCAGTCCCAGTCCCAGTGGGCTCACTTGTTTGGATTTACCAAGGACAGAGTCAGTCTTTCTTGGTACCCACTGAGGTGAGGATTGCCAAATGCCAGGAAAGCTCTGCAGAGGGGCCTTTCCAGAGAAAGCAGGTAGTGGCTCACCGCTGGCTCCTGACAACTTCACAGAGTTGGCCAAGGAGGCCAGATGTGAGACAGGACAGGCCCTTTCGGGGGAACATAGTATGGCCCACCAGTCAGACGACACTCCGGGTAGTCACAGACCAACTTGGAAGGAGGTGCCTTTGTGGGTGTGGGTGTGAGTTTGTGGTTTTGTCTCATGTTCTGAGAATAGGAAGGAAAGGCGGTTTGTTTGGTTTGGAGTGGACTGTTTCTAGTAAGGCTTTTGACAAGGCGAGTGTTTCTATGTTTGTGTATTCCACTGTGTCCCTGGTTGTAGACATTAGAAAAGAGAATGCATCAATGGATGTGTCCTGTCTAGTAGAAAGCTTCCCAGCATTCATCCTGCCCAATTTATGAATGGACTGCGGCTTGCCTTATGGATGGGCAACACCTACTATCTTCCTAAGTTCCTGTTTTCTTCCTGAATTCTGGCCACTCTCCAGAATAGGCTCATGGTTTTGTGTCCAAGATATGTACCACCTCCAAGCTCGGTGACATGGCCATGTACTGGATAGTTGAAAGGAATGGTGAGCATCTCAGAAAACTCAGATATCAGTGTGACCAGGAAAGTCTCCCTGGAGAAACCCTGCTTTGGGCCTTGGGCTTACCTATCCTTCTGTGGCCCTGAATGTCAGGAAGGCCTTTGCCTCAGGGCACCCCTTTGTGAAGCCTGAAGAAAACAGTTTTCAAATGGAAATGAATGGGCATCACCTGTGGCTCTTTGCTTAATTGCTTTGCAAAGGGATGTGTCTGAATCAGCCTCTTGGCCCAGTGTGAGGCTGTGGCTTAGATTGTCAGCACCTGGTGGATCCAAAGAAAGATCCCATGTGTGCATCCAAAGCCAAATTGGCACAAAAGCAGTCATCCTGGATGAGGTCTCTCGCCTTCCTCTGTAAGGTTCCTGACCTCCATCAAGTGAGAATAGGGATCCTTTGTGTCAAATGAGTCCTTCAAAGCCATGCAGAGGCTAGCCCATAGGTGCTTGGGTTTTCTCATGACTCCAGTTCACACAAAGAATCTATACCCGGCAGTCAGTAGGCCTCCAATTGGAGAAGTAGAGCAGTATTAAAGGCAGGCCTATTTGATCACTCCAGGTCCACAGGAAGGGTGTCCAGTCCACCCTGACATTAGGCAAATGAGAGGCAAGGGAGCTTATTGTGGACACTGTCTTGGGCTGTGCCCCTCATGGAAACCTCCAGCCAGAGGTTATGATGAGTGTCTATATGGAAGAAGATGAGGGCCATGTGGCAGTGTTTTGGTTTGAATTGTGGTGTGGCAGTGGGAAGAGATGACTGGGTCCACCTGGGCTTGAACTCTGGTGTGATTCCCCTTGGAGACTGAGTTCTGGAACTGACCTCAGAGAAGTATTGCCGTGAATTGTGTCGGGATGTTAGGAGGCCACGCATGAGAGTCGCCCTTGGAAACTGAGATCTAGGCCCAGGCTGGCTTTCCACAGAGCACTGGGAATCTCAGCCCGGATATCACATGATTTTATTCTAAAAGACCTGGCAGCCATCGTGGAGAGTCCAAACACACGTGGACCTCACATTGTAGACCTCAATGGGCCTGGCTTCCTGTGACCTTTTGGCCACTCTTTGGGAAGCCTTGTTTGTGAGAGTTCCCCAGAGCTTTCGTTGAAATGAGCTTCCTCACCATTTAATGGTTCCTGAAGGAATGGAAACCCACAGTGCCTCCAACTTCATCCTTTAAAAATGGCTAGCTAGATAAATACCATGACATTTTTGAAATTCCCATGACCAGGTGGCACTGGAGAACCTTTGGATGTCCTGTTGCTGATCATGAGTGTACCAGACAGTGCCTTGATTGACTGGGTTTCATGAAAATGGTGTAAAACAGAGATGCCAGTAAGTTGGGGCCTGCTGAGTAGTGGGCCTAGAGCAGTGGTGTGCAGGTGTGTGATAAAACATCTGTGGTGGGGCCATGTGGATCTGCCATTGGCTTCCAAATGGCTTGTGACTGACATGGTGCAGTGAGCAGACCCTTCTATGTAAAGGCATCTTGTTATATGGAGAGGTTTCAGGGCAATGTTCAGAATCAGGTTGCTATGGTCAAGGGGGCAAGCTCTGTGGGATAGAAGCCTGGCTGGTGCATTCTTTTAGGACCTTGACACACCACAAGTGGCAGAACTCCCTCCAGCACTGTGTCCCAGTTGAACTCCTTGTATTTCCTGAAGCAAATTCCAAACTCCCAGTGCAGCAGCAAGAAACACCAGGAAAAGTGGAGGATGACCAAATGGCTTCACAGACCACACAGGGAGACACTTAGACCACAGTGGCCACAGTTTACCTGCAAAGAGAGAATTCAGCACTTCTGCCTCATGTTCATTGGAAAATCAGAAACCATGTCCTCCAGGTCACATAGATGCAGACCTGGTTTGATGGTCTCACTACAAAGGAAGCTAAAGCTCCTGAAAACAACATATATTTCAAGTGCCCAACCTCAGAAGCAGTTTCTCACAAAGTCTTTAGGCCAGCAGAGCTCCACGTTTGTGGAGTGTTTACCCTGTGCCTTACTCATGGAAACTAGTCTACCACCTCCAAGGTTGTGAACTCCTGAGCATTTTCCATTCCACATATGTATTCACAGCATTTCTAACTCTTCTCCTCAAATTGTGTCTTACTTATTGTGAAGGTAATGTCAAGGCAATGTTCTGGATGAGAGTGGGAAGATTTTTTTGTAGCACATATTGGCCTACACATTGGATTCATTTTCCTATTTTCCGTTCGAAATACTGAATCCCTGACACTAACCCATACCCTACTAGATTGTGACTACGAATACTAATGTGATGGAGAAAAATAACTCAAACAGAATAGAAATACAGGCAGTTCAGAGCAGGCCTGGTGTATAGTTGGACTGGCCTTTGGCATTATAAAGTGTAGATGTTATAAATCTTGTCCAATTTAATAGAAATAGTTCTCCATGTGTTTTGAATGTTAACAAATATGTGAATTCCTGTCTCCCTTTCTCTGTAGCCTATTCAGCAACATGCATTTTTACATGCACATATAGAATCCTACCTCCTATCCCACGTCCATTCTTGTGAGGTGGCTGACTTGGCAGATACAAACTGTGAGAAGAGATCACTCCTCCTAAACGCTGTTGGAACTGAGAATTCAACCTCCAGGTGAGCTTCCCACTTGAACAACATGATACATAAATACATGTTCAGTAAAATAAATATTTTTGGATCTGTGGATGATAAATATTTCATGATGAATTTCGATTGGCATATATATTTCTACTCTTTAAAGTCTGTGTTTGTGTGTGTGTGTTGTTTTTTTTTGTGTATATGTATATATACACACACACACATACACACACTCTTCAGATTTTTCAAAATATGAAATGTATGTGTCATATTATATACTCCCTAAATTCATTCATGTTCATATATGTGGATTTATAATCAACTTTTCACAAGATTATTCTCAGAAATAGTCATCCACCTGAAATACATATTTGTTTCCTAGTGCTGAAATCCTAATATTTCTACAGTAACTGATCCAGTTTAACATGAATGCAAGTAGATTCCTATGGGACATGATGTGTATTTTGACGTTCATTTTTATTCAACACTGGTACATTACTATTTCTTCAGTTGATGCACATCATAGGATATGTATTTCATCCTCAAGTTCACAAATTTCTAGGCATTTATTTCCCTTTCAATCACTTCCTGCTTCAGAACACATGTATTCCTCCACGTTTCTTGACTGGTCTTTTCATGAGACTTCTTTCCAAACACATTCTTTTCCATTTCCATAATCCCTTGTGAAGCAAAACTCACACCCCCTTCATGGTAAACCATAACCCCAATATCACCATTAGATGTATAACTGGTTAGAATGAATGGTTGTGTATCAATATTAGATTTCCTATATATTTTCAGATATCAATGCAATCCATTATTTAAAGTGGAACCTGTTATACTATTTATTCACAGTATGGTCTATTCATGCATTATCTCTATATTCATAGACCCAGGGTACACCTATTTGTACCCCCAAAGGCTAATTTATATGTCTTCAACATATTACTCCCAGAAATGGTGGAAGAAACACTCATGTCACCTGATCTACATATACATTTTATCACAGTGATATTCTGGACACAAAATGCAAAGGTCACACTTATGATTGCACCAAAGCCTCATTGGAAAGTGAGCATGGATTACTAAAAACATCCTTGTCCAGGTTGCCTAATGCTCTCAAATGTCAATGCTATTGGTGACTACACATTTGTTTCTTCCTAAGATGATATATTCAACCTCAACCCTGTTGAAAACGTCTAATCCACTCACTCACTTTATATTTTGCCTGATTTCCTAATGTCTCTATTGATATCTGCTTTCCTACATATGTTCCCCAGTTCATCATTGTGACTGACTCTTCACATGTGCTGACGTTTACATTCACTCTCTAACCGACACCCTATTGCTAAAGAAATTTTGGTCCAAATTGCATACTCACTCTTCTTCCAAAACTTACCAACAATCTTCCTAATCCTACCTACTATCCCTTTTTGACTGGATGTTCTCTTCTACATTCAATCATCCAAGGTACAAGGTCCCATGCCATTGTATATCGATTTATCTGAGACATCTGTGCAGAAAGTCATTCAAAGCTAAGTATCCCAATCAAGGGCCCAATGCCCTTCTGGCCTTCAAATCTTACTTGGATTTCTGTTTTCATACATATATTTCACCTATATATTATTATAAATATCGCAGGTTCCCAATACCATTCTTCATCCAGCAGAGTGATTCCTAAGCCAAACAGGTTCTTAACCCTAACCATACACTGTTCCCTCAATCTAACTTTACAGAAGAGCAGGGACAGAGTGGGTCTTACAATACAGGAATGTGGGGGATCTTCCACCTGCTGAGAACCTCAAAGGTCCATGCAGAAATGATCCCTGGAGAAGATGTAGGCAGCTATGAAGGACCTGAGAGAGCAGAAGTCATCTTCCATGGCAAACCTCCTGGTCGGGATGAAGGGATGTGTCTGAATGAGCCTCTCTCTTCTTAATGTAGACAAGATGGACCAAAGCAGGCCTGTGTGGAGAGCTGTTCCTTGGTGCCTATGGTTGATATTCCATTCTAACTTGTGAAGGTGTCACAGGAAGGAGGGGCAGCCTCCATCTCATGGGAGCCTTGGAAGCAACTGTTAGGACACAGTGGTTGCCAAGGCAGTGACCTCATTCAGTTCCTGAAGGAAGTGACCTCACCTCACTTCCTTGGTGATGGAACTCTCTGAACTTGGGATCCAGGAAGCCAGGCACCCAGAGCCAGTCCCAGTCCCAGTCCCAGTGGGCTCACTTGTTTGGATTTACCAAGGACAGAGTCAGTCTTTCTTGGTACCCACTGAGGTGAGGATTGCCAAATGCCAGGAAAGCTCTGCAGAGGGGCCTTTCCAGAGAAAGCAGGTAGTGGCTCACCGCTGGCTCCTGACAACTTCACAGAGTTGGCCAAGGAGGCCAGATGTGAGACAGGACAGGCCCTTTCGGGGGAACATAGTATGGCCCACCAGTCAGACGACACTCCGGGTAGTCACAGACCAACTTGGAAGGAGGTGCCTTTGTGGGTGTGGGTGTGAGTTTGTGGTTTTGTCTCATGTTCTGAGAATAGGAAGGAAAGGCGGTTTGTTTGGTTTGGAGTGGACTGTTTCTAGTAAGGCTTTTGACAAGGCGAGTGTTTCTATGTTTGTGTATTCCACTGTGTCCCTGGTTGTAGACATTAGAAAAGAGAATGCATCAATGGATGTGTCCTGTCTAGTAGAAAGCTTCCCAGCATTCATCCTGCCCAATTTATGAATGGACTGCGGCTTGCCTTATGGATGGGCAACACCTACTATCTTCCTAAGTTCCTGTTTTCTTCCTGAATTCTGGCCACTCTCCAGAATAGGCTCATGGTTTTGTGTCCAAGATATGTACCACCTCCAAGCTCGGTGACATGGCCATGTACTGGATAGTTGAAAGGAATGGTGAGCATCTCAGAAAACTCAGATATCAGTGTGACCAGGAAAGTCTCCCTGGAGAAACCCTGCTTTGGGCCTTGGGCTTACCTATCCTTCTGTGGCCCTGAATGTCAGGAAGGCCTTTGCCTCAGGGCACCCCTTTGTGAAGCCTGAAGAAAACAGTTTTCAAATGGAAATGAATGGGCATCACCTGTGGCTCTTTGCTTAATTGCTTTGCAAAGGGATGTGTCTGAATCAGCCTCTTGGCCCAGTGTGAGGCTGTGGCTTAGATTGTCAGCACCTGGTGGATCCAAAGAAAGATCCCATGTGTGCATCCAAAGCCAAATTGGCACAAAAGCAGTCATCCTGGATGAGGTCTCTCGCCTTCCTCTGTAAGGTTCCTGACCTCCATCAAGTGAGAATAGGGATCCTTTGTGTCAAATGAGTCCTTCAAAGCCATGCAGAGGCTAGCCCATAGGTGCTTGGGTTTTCTCATGACTCCAGTTCACACAAAGAATCTATACCCGGCAGTCAGTAGGCCTCCAATTGGAGAAGTAGAGCAGTATTAAAGGCAGGCCTATTTGATCACTCCAGGTCCACAGGAAGGGTGTCCAGTCCACCCTGACATTAGGCAAATGAGAGGCAAGGGAGCTTATTGTGGACACTGTCTTGGGCTGTGCCCCTCATGGAAACCTCCAGCCAGAGGTTATGATGAGTGTCTATATGGAAGAAGATGAGGGCCATGTGGCAGTGTTTTGGTTTGAATTGTGGTGTGGCAGTGGGAAGAGATGACTGGGTCCACCTGGGCTTGAACTCTGGTGTGATTCCCCTTGGAGACT
>NW_027672808.1:0-78000 GCF_964194105.1 Spermophilus citellus | reverse complement strand
CAAGAGGAAACAGAACATAGAGATAGAACGTGAAACTGCTTTATTGTGTCAAGTTTCAAGAAGCTAGCACAAACCGTGTTTGATTTAGAGTTCCAAATACATCTATCAGTATAGGAGAAAACAGAGTGAAACGCCAAAATTCAAACTGTTACTGGAAACGAACGCTTCAACATAGAAGAACGAAATTTGGGGAACCAAGTGGCCTTAGTGTACTGATCATTACCTGAAAGTATCATCCAGTTTGGGTGAAAAAATAGTTGCTGAGATTTCTGGAGACTCGTAAATTTTAAAAGCTTGGCAACCCCTTGCAATGAAAGTGTTTCTCTCCAGTCACTGCTTAGGGCTACATCAAGAGGAAACAGAACATAGAGATAGAACGTGAAACTGCTTTATTGTGTCAAGTTTCAAGAAGCTAGCATAAACCGTGTTTGATTTAGAGTTCCAAATACATCTATCAGTATAGGAGAAAACAGAGTGAAACGCCAAAATTCAAACTGTTACTGGAAACGAACGCTTCAACATAGAAGAACGAAATTTGGGGAACCAAGTGGGCTTAGTGTACTGATCATTACCTGAAAGTGTCATCCAGTTTGGGTGAAAAAATAGTTCCTGAGATTTCTGGAGACTCGTAATTTTTGGAAGCTTGGCAACCCCTTTCAATGAAAGTGTTTCTCCCCAGTCACTGCTTAGGGCTACATCAAGTGGAAACAGAACATAGAGATAGAACGTGAAACTGCTTTATTGTGTCAAGTTTCAAGAAGCTAGCAGAAACCGTGTTTGATTTAGAGTTCCAAATACATCTATCAGTATAGGAGAAAACAGAGTGAAATGCCAAAATTCAAACTGTTACTGGAAACGGACGCTTCAACATAGAAGAACAAAATTTGGGGAACCAAGTGGGCTTAGTGTACTGATCATTACCTGAAAGTATCATCAAGTTTGGGTGAAAAAATAGTTGCTGAGATTTCTGGAGACTCGTAATTTTTGGAAGATTGGCAACCCCTTTCAATTAAAGTGTTTCTCCCCAGTCACTGCTTAGGGCTACATCAAGAGGAAAAAGAACATAGAGATAGAACGTGAAACTGCTTTATTGTGTCAAGTTTCAAGAAGCTAGCACAAACCGTGTTTGATTTAGAGTTCCAAATACATCTATCAGTATAGGAGAAAACAGAGTGAAACACCAAAATTCAAACTGTTACTGGAAACGAACGCTTCAACATAGAAGAACGAAATTTGGGGAACCAAGTGGGCTTAGTGTACTGATCATTACCTGAATGTGTCATCCAGTTTGGGTGAAAAAATAGTTGCTGAGATTTCTGGAGACTCGTAATTTTTGGAAGCTTGGCAACCCCTTGCAATGTAAGTGTTTCTCCCCAGTCACTGCTTAGGGCTACATCAAGAGGAAACAGAACATAGAGATAGAACGTGAAACTGCTTTATTGTGTCAAGTTTCAAGAAGCTTGCACAAACTGTGTTTGATTTAGAGTTCCAAATACATCTGTCAGTATAGGAGAAAACAGAGTGAAACGCCAAAATTCAAACTGTTACTGGAATCGAACGCTTCAACATAGAAGAACGAAATTTGGGGAACCAAGTGGGCTTAGTGTACTGATCACTACCTGAAAGTATCATCCAGTTTGGGTGAAAAAATAGTTGCTGAGATTTCTGGAGACTCGTAATTTTTGGAAGCTTGGCAACCCCTTTCAATGAAAGTGTTTCTCCCCAGTCACTGCTTAGGGCTACATCAAGAGGAAAAAGAACATAGAGATAGAACCTGAAACTGCTTTATTGTGTCAAGTTTCAAGAAGCTAGCACAAACCGTGTTTGATTTAGAGTTCCAAATACATCTATCAGTATAGGAGAAAACAGAGTGAAACGCCAAAATTCAAACTGTTACTGGAAACGAACGCTTCAAAATAGAAGAATGAAATTTGGGGAACCAAGTGGGCTTAGTGTACTGATCATTACCTGAAAGTATCATCCAGTTTGGGTGAAAAAATAGTTGCTGAGATTTCTGGAGACTCGTAATTTTTGGAAGCTTGGCAACCCCTTTCAATGAAAGTGTTTCTCCCCAGTCACTGCTTAGGGCTACATCAAGAGGAAAAAGAACATAGAGATAGAACCTGAAACTGCTTTATTGTGTCAAGTTTCAAGAAGCTAGCACAAACCGTGTTTGATTTAGAGTTCCAAATACATCTATCAGTATAGGAGAAAACAGAGTGAAACGCCAAAATTCAAACTGTTACTGGAAACGAACGCTTCAACATAGAAGAACGAAATTTGGGGATCCAAGTGGGCTTAGTGTACTGATCATTACCTGAATGTGTCATCCAGTTTGGGTGAAAAAATAGTTGCTGAGATTTCTGGAGACTCGTAATTTTTGGAAGCTTGGCAACCCCTTGCAATGTAAGTGTTTCTCCCCAGTCACTGCTTAGGGCTACATCAAGAGGAAACAGAACATAGAGATAGAACATGAAACTGCTTTATTGTGTCAAGTTTCAAGAAGCTTGCACAAACTGTGTTTGATTTAGAGTTCCAAATACATGTATCAGTATAGGAGAAAACAGAGTGAAACGCCAAAATTCAAACTGTTACTGGAAACGAACGCTTCAACATAGAAGAACGAAATTTGGGGAACCAAGTGGGCTTAGTGTACTGATCATTACCTGAAAGTGTCATCCAGTTTGGGTGAAAAAATAGTTGCTGAGATTTCTGGAGACTCGTAAATTTTGGAAGCTTGGCAACCCCTTGCAATGTAAGTGTTTCTCCCCAGTCACTGCTTAGGGCTACATCAAGAGGAAACAGAACATAGAGATAGAACATGAAACTGCTTTATTGTGTCAAGTTTCAAGAAGCTTGCACAAACTGTGTTTGATTTCGAGTTCCAAATACATGTATCAGTATAGGAGAAAACAGAGTGAAACGCCAAAATTCAAACTGTTACTGGAAACGAACGCTTCAACATAGAAGAACGAAATTTGGGGAACCAAGTGGGCTTAGTGTACTGATCATTACCTGAAAGTGTCATCAAGTTTGGGTGAAAAAATAGTTGCTGAGATTTCTGGAGACTCGTAATTTTTGGAAGCTTGGCAACCCCTTTCAATGAAAGTGTTTCTCCCCAGTCACTGCTTAGGGCTACATCAAGAGGAAACAGAACATAGAGATAGAACGTGAAACTGCTTTATTGTGTCAAGTTTCAAGAAGCTAGCACAAACCGTGTTTGATTTAGAGTTCCAAATACATCTATCAGTATAGGAGAAAACAGAGTGAAACGCCAAAATTCAAACTGTTACTGGAAACGAACGCTTCAACATAGAAGAACGAAAATTGGGGAACCAAGTGGCCTTAGTGTACTGATCATTACCTGAAAGTATCATCCAGTTTGGGTGAAAAAATAGTTCCTGAGATTTCTGGAGACTCGTAAATTTTAAAAGCTTGGCAACCCCTTGCAATGAAAGTGTTTCTCTCCAGTCACTGCTTAGGGCTACATCAAGAGGAAACAGAACATAGAGATAGAACGTGAAACTGCTTTATTGTGTCAAGTTTCAAGAAGCTAGCACAAACCGTGTTTGATTTAGAGTTCCAAATACATCTATCAGTATAGGAGAAAACAGAGTGAAACGCCAAAATTCAAACTGTTACTGGAAACGAACGCTTCAACATAGAAGAACGAAATTTGGGGAACCAAGTGGGCTTAGTGTACTGATCATTACCTGAAAGTGTCATCCAGTTTGGGTGAAAAAATAGTTGCTGAGATTTCTGGAGACTCGTAATTTTTGGAAGCTTGGCAACCCCTTTCAATGAAAGTGTTTCTCCCCAGTCACTGCTTAGGGCTACATCAAGAGGAAACAGAACATAGAGATAGAACGTGAAACTGCTTTATTGTGTCAAGTTTGAAGAAGCTAGCACAAACCGTGTTTGATTTAGAGTTCCAAATACATCTATCAGTATAGGAGAAAACAGAGTGAAACGCCAAAATTCAAACTGTTACTGGAAACGAACGCTTCAACATAGAAGAACGAAATTTGGGGAACCAAGTGGGCTTAGTGTACTGATCATTACCTGAAAGTGTCATCCAGTTTGGGTGAAAAAATAGTTGCTGAGATTTCTGGAGACTCGTAATTTTTGGAAGCTTGGCAACCCCTTTCAATGAAAGTGTTTCTCCCCAGTCACTGCTTAGGGCTACATCAAGAGGAAACAGAACATAGAGATAGAACGTGAAACTGCTTTATTGTGTCAAGTTTCAAGAAGCTAGCACAAACCGTGTTTGATTTAGAGTTCCAAATACATCTATCAGTATAGGAGAAAACAGAGTGAAACGCCAAAATTCAAACTGTTACTGGAAACGAACGCTTCAACATAGAAGAACGAAAATTGGGGAACCAAGTGGCCTTAGTGTACTGATCATTACCTGAAAGTATCATCCAGTTTGGTTGAAAAAATAGTTCCTGAGATTTCTGGAGACTCGTAAATTTTAAAAGCTTGGCAACCCCTTGCAATGAAAGTGTTTCTCTCCAGTCACTGCTTAGGGCTACATCAAGAGGAAACAGAACATAGAGATAGAACGTGAAACTGCTTTATTGTGTCAAGTTTCAAGAAGCTAGCACAAACCGTGTTTGATTTAGAGTTCCAAATACATCTATCAGTATAGGAGAAAACAGAGTGAAACGCCAAAATTCAAACTGTTACTGGAAACGAACGCTTCAACATAGAAGAACGAAATTTGGGGAACCAAGTGGGCTTAGTGTACTGATCATTACCTGAAAGTGTCATCCAGTTTGGGTGAAAAAATAGTTGCTGAGATTTCTGGAGACTCGTAATTTTTGGAAGCTTGGCAACCCCTTTCAATGAAAGTGTTTCTCCCCAGTCACTACTTAGGGCTACATCAAGAGGAAACAGAACATAGAGATAGAACGTGAAACTGCTTTATTGTGTCAAGTTTCAAGAAGCTAGCACAAACCGTGTTTGATTTAGAGTTCCAAATACATCTATCAGTATAGGAGAAAACAGAGTGAAACGCCAAAATTCAAACTGTTACTGGAAACGAACGCTTCAACATAGAAGAACGAAATTTGGGGAACCAAGTGGGCTTAGTGTACTGATCATTACCTGAAAGTGTCATCCAGTTTGGGTGAAAAAATAGTTGCTGAGATTTCTGGAGACTCGTAATTTTTGGAACCTTAGCAACCCCTTTCAATGAAAGTGTTTCTACCCAGTCACTGCTTAGGGCTACATCAAGAGGAAACAGAACATAGAGATAGAACATGAAACTGCTTTATTGTGTCAAGTTTCAAGAAGCTTGCACAAACTGTGTTTGATTTAGAGTTCCAAATACATGTATCAGTATAGGAGAAAACAGAGTGAAACGCCAAAATTCAAACTGTTACTGGAAACGAACGCTTCAACATAGAAGAACGAAATTTGGGGAACCAAGTGGGCTTAGTGTACTGATCATTACCTGAAAGTGTCATCAAGTTTGGGTGAAAAAATAGTTGCTGAGATTTCTGGAGACTCGTAATTTTTGGAAGCTTGGCAACCCCTTTCAATGAAAGTGTTTCTCCCCAGTCACTGCTTAGGGCTACATCAAGAGGAAAAAGAACATAGAGATAGAACCTGAAACTGCTTTATTGTGTCAAGTTTCAAGAAGCTAGCACAAACCGTGTTTGATTTAGAGTTCCAAATACATCTATCAGTATAGGAGAAAACAGAGTGAAACGCCAAAATTCAAACTGTTACTGGAAAGGAACGCTTCAACATAGAAGAACGAAATTTGGGGAACCAAGTCGGCTTAGTGTACTGATCATTACCTGAATGTGTCATCAGTTTGGGTGAAAAAATAGTTGCTGAGATTTCTGGAGACTCGTAATTTTTGGAAGCTTGGCAACCCCTTGCAATGTAAGTGTTTCTCCCCAGTCACTGCTTAGGGCTACATCAAGAGCAAACAGAACATAGAGGTAGAACGTGAAACTGCTTTATTATGTCTAGTTTCAAGAAGCTAGCACAAACTGTGTTTGATTTAGAGTTCCAAATACATCTATCAGTATAGGAGAAAACAGAGTGAAACGCCAAAATTCAAACTGTTACTGGAAACGAACGCTTCAACATAGAAGAACGAAATTTGGGGAACCAAGTGGGCTTAGTGTACTGATCATTACCTGAAAGTATCATCCAGTTTGGGTGAAAAAATAGTTGCTGAGATTTCTGGAGACTCGTAATTTTTGGAAGCTTGGCAACCCCTTTCAATGAAAGTGTTTCTCCCCATTCACTGCTTAGGGCTACATCAAGAGGAAAAAGAACATAGAGATAGAACGTGAAACTGCTTTATTGTGTCAAGTTTCAAGAAGCTAGCACAAACCGTGTTTGATTTAGAATTCCAAATACATCTACCAGTATAGGAGAAAACAGAGTGAAACGCCAAAATTCAAACTGTTACTGGAAACGAACGCTTCAACATAGAAGAACGAAATTTGGGGAACCAAGTGGGCTTAGTGTACTGATCATTACCTGAAAGTATCATCCAGTTTGGGTGAAAAAATAGTTGCTGAGATTTCTGGAGACTCGTAATTTTTGGAAGCTTGGCAACCCCTTTCAATGAAAGTGTTTCTCCCCAGTCACTGCTTAGGGTTACATCAAAAGGAAACAGAACATAGAGATAGAACGTGAAACTGCTTTATTGTGTCAAGTTTCAAGAAGCTAGCACAAACCGTGTTTGATTTAGAGTTCCAAATACATCTATCAGTATAGGAGAAAACAGAGTGAAACGCCAAAATTCAAACTGTTACTGGAAACGAGCGCTTCAACATAGAAGAACGAAATTTGGGGAACCAAGTGGGCTTAGTGTACTGATCATTACCTGAATGTGTCATCCAGTTTGGGTGAAAAAATAGTTGCTGAGATTTCTGGAGACTCGTAATTTTTGGAAGCTTGGCAACCCCTTGCAATGTAAGTGCTTCTCCCCAGTCACTGCTTAGGGCTACATCAAGAGGAAACAGAACATAGAGATAGAACGTGAAACTGCTTTATTGTGTCAAGTTTCAAGAAGCTTGCACAAACTGTGTTTGATTTAGAGTTCCAAATACATCTGTCAGTATAGGAGAAAACAGTGTGAAACGCCAAAATTCAAACTGTTACTGGAAACGAGCGCTTCAACATAGAAGAACGAAATTTGGGGAACCAAGTGGGCTTAGTGTACTGATCATTACCTGAAAGTGTCATCAAGTTTGGGTGAAAAAATAGTTGCTGAGATTTCTGGAGACTCGTAATTTTTGGAAGCTTGGCAACCCCTTTCAATGAAAGTGTTTCTCCCCAGTCACTGCTTAGGGCGACATCAAGAGGAAACAGAACATAGAGATAGAACGTGAAACTGCTTTATTGTGTCAAGTTTCAAGAAGCTAGCACAAACCGTGTTTGATTTAGAGTTCCAAATACATCTATCAGTATAGGAGAAAACAGAGTGAAACGCCAAAATTCAAACTGTTACTGGAAACGAACGCTTCAACATAGAAGAACGAAATTTTGGGAACCAAGTGGGCTTAGTGTACTGATCATTACCTGAAAGTATCATCCAGTTTGGGTGAAAAAATAGTTGCTGAGATTTCTGGAGACTCGTAAATTTTGGAAGCTTGGCAACCCCTTGCAATGTAAGTGTTTCTCCCCAGTCACTGCTTAGGGCTACATCAAGAGGAAACAGAACATAGAGATAGAACATGAAACTGCTTTATTGTGTCAAGTTTCAAGAAGCTTGCACAAACTGTGTTTGATTTACAGTTCCAAATACATGTATCAGTATAGGAGAAAACAGAGTGAAACGCCAAAATTCAAACTGTTACTGGAAACGAACGCTTCAACATAGAAGAACGAAATTTGGGGAACCAAGTGGGCTTAGTGTACTGATCATTACCTGAAAGTGTCATCAAGTTTGGGTGAAAAAATAGTTGCTGAAATTTCTGGAGACTCGTAATTTTTGGAAGCTTGGCAACCCCTTTCAATGAAAGTGTTTCTCCCCAGTCACTGCTTAGGGCTACATCAAGAGGAAAAAGAACATAGAGATAGAACCTGAAACTGCTTTATTGTGTCAAGTTTGAAGAAGCTAGCACAAACCGTGTTTGATTTAGAGTTCCAAATACATCTATCAGTATAGGAGAAAACAGAGTGAAACACCAAAATTCAAACTGTTCCTGGAAACGACCGCTTCAACATAGAAGAACGAAATTTGGGGAACCAAGTGGGCTTAGTGTACTGATCATTACCTGAAAGTGTCATCCAGTTTGGGTGAAAAAATAGTTGCTGAGATTTCTGGAGACTCGTAATTTTTGGAAGCTTGGCAACCCCTTGCAATAAAAGTGTTTCTCCCCAGTCACTGCTTAGGGCTACATCAAGAGGAAACAGAACATAGAGATAGAACGTGAAACTGCTTTATTGTGTCAAGTTTCAAGAAGCTAGCACAAACCGTGTTTGATTTAGAGTTCCAAATACATCTATCAGTATAGGAGAAAACAGAGTGAAACGCCAAAATTCAAACTGTTACTGGAAACGAACGCTTCAACATAGAAGAACGAAATTTGGGGAACCAAGTGGGCTTAGTGTACTGATCATTACCTGAAAGTATCATCCAGTTTGGGTGAAAAAATAGTTGCTGAGATTTCTGGAGACTCGTAAATTTTGGAAGCTTGGCAACCCCTTGCAATGTAAGTGTTTCTCCCCAGTCACTGCTTAGGGCTACATCAAGAGGAAACAGAACATAGAGATAGAACGTGAAACTGCTTTATTGTGTCAAGTTTCAAGAAGCTAGCACAAACCGTGTTTGATTTAGAGTTCCAAATACATCTATCAGTATAGGAGAAAACAGAGTGAAACGCCAAAATTCAAACTGTTACTGGAAACGAGCGCTTCAACATAGAAGAACGAAATTTGGGGAACCAAGTGGGCTTAGTGTACTGATCATTACCTGAAAGTGTCATCAAGTTTGGGTGAAAAAATAGTTGCTGAGATTTCTGGAGACTCGTAATTTTTGGAAGCTTGGCAACCCCTTTCAATGAAAGTGTTTCTCCCCAGTCACTGCTTAGGGCTACATCAAGAGGAAACAGAACATAGAGATAGAACGTGAAACTGCTTTATTGTGTCAAGTTTCAAGAAGCTAGCACAAACCGTGTTTGATTTAGAGTTCCAAATACATCTATCAGTATAGGAGAAAACAGAGTGAAACGCCAAAATTCAAACTGTTACTGGAAACGAACGCTTCAACATAGAAGAACGAAATTTTGGGAACCAAGTGGGCTTAGTGTACTGATCATTACCTGAAAGTATCATCCAGTTTGGGTGAAAAAATAGTTGCTGAGATTTCTGGAGACTCGTAAATTTTGGAAGCTTGGCAACCCCTTGCAATGTAAGTGTTTCTCCCCAGTCACTGCTTAGGGCTACATCAAGAGGAAACAGAACATAGAGATAGAACATGAAACTGCTTTATTGTGTCAAGTTTCAAGAAGCTTGCACAAACTGTGTTTGATTTACAGTTCCAAATACATGTATCAGTATAGGAGAAAACAGAGTGAAACGCCAAAATTCAAACTGTTACTGGAAACGAACGCTTCAACATAGAAGAACGAAATTTGGGGAACCAAGTGGGCTTAGTGTACTGATCATTACCTGAAAGTGTCATCAAGTTTGGGTGAAAAAATAGTTGCTGAAATTTCTGGAGACTCGTAATTTTTGGAAGCTTGGCAACCCCTTTCAATGAAAGTGTTTCTCCCCAGTCACTGCTTAGGGCTACATCAAGAGGAAACAGAACATAGAGATAGAACGTGAAACTGCTTTATTGTGTCAAGTTTCAAGAAGCTAGCACAAACCGTGTTTGATTTAGAGTTCCAAATACATCTATCAGTATAGGAGAAAACAGAGTGAAACGCCAAAATTCAAACTGTTACTGGAAACGAACGCTTCAACATAGAAGAACGAAATTTGGGGAACCAAGTGGGCTTAGTGTACTGATCATTACCTGAAAGTATCATCCAGTTTGGGTGAAAAAATAGTTGCTGAGATTTCTGGAGACTCGTAATTTTTGGAAGCTTGGCAACCCCTTTCAATGAAAGTGTTTCTCCCCAGTCACTGCTTAGGGCTACATCAAGAGGAAAAAGAACATAGAGATAGAACCTGAAACTGCTTTATTGTGTCAAGTTTGAAGAAGCTAGCACAAACCGTGTTTGATTTAGAGTTCCAAATACATCTATCAGTATAGGAGAAAACAGAGTGAAACGCCAAAATTCAAACTGTTACTGGAAACGAACGCTTCAACATAGAAGAACGAAATTTGGGGAACCCAGTGGGCTTAGTGTACTGATCATACCTGAAAGTATCATCCAGTTTGGGTGAAAAAATAGTTGCTGAGATTTCTGGAGACTCGTAAATTTTGGAAGCTTGGCAACCCCTTGCAATATAAGTGTTTCTCCCCAGTCACTGCTTAGGGCTACATCAAGAGGAAACAGAACATAGAGATAGAACATGAAACTGCTTTATTGTGTCAAGTTTCAAGAAGCTTGCACAAACTGTGTTTGATTTAGAGTTCCAAATACATGTATCAGTATAGGAGAAAACAGAGTGAAACGCCAAAATTCAAACTGTTACTGGAAACGAACGCTTCAACATAGAAGAACGAAATTTGGGGAACCAAGTGGGCTTAGTGTACTGATCATTACCTGAAAGTGTCATCAAGTTTGGGTGAAAAAATAGTTGCTGAGATTTCTGGAGACTCGTAATTTTTGGAAGCTTGGCAACCCCTTTCAATGAAAGTGTTTCTCCCCAGTCACTGCTTAGGGCTACATCAAGAGGAAACAGAACATAGAGATAGAACGTGAAACTGCTTTATTGTGTCAAGTTTCAAGAAGCTAGCACAAACCGTGTTTGATTTAGAGTTCCAAATACATCTATCAGTATAGGAGAAAACAGAGTGAAACGCCAAAATTCAAACTGTTACTGGAAACGAACGCTTCAACATAGAAGAACGAAATTTGGGGATCCAAGTGGGCTTAGTGTACTGATCATTACCTGAATGTGTCATCCAGTTTGGGTGAAAAAATAGTTGCTGAGATTTCTGGAGACTCGTAATTTTTGGAAGCTTGGCAACCCCTTGCAATGTAAGTGTTTCTCCCCAGTCACTGCTTAGGGCTACATCAAGAGGAAACAGAACATAGAGATAGAACCTGAAACTGCTATATTGTGTCAAGTTTCAAGAAGCTAGCACAAACCGTGTTTGATTTAGAGTTCCAAATACTTCTATCAGTATAGGAGAAAACAGAGTGAAACGCCAAAATTCAAACTGTTACTGGAAACGAACGCTTCAAAATAGAAGAACGAAATTTGGGGAACCAAGTGGGCTTAGTGTACTGATCATTACCTGAAAGTGTCATCAAGTTTGGGTGAAAAAATAGTTGCTGAGATTTCTGGAGACTCGTAATTTTTGGAAGCTTGGCAACCCCTTTCAATGAAAGTGTTTCTCCCCAGTCACTGCTTAGGGCTACATCAAGAGGAAAAAGAACATAGAGATAGAACCTGAAACTGCTTTATTGTGTCAAGTTTCAAGAAGCCAGCACAAACCACGTTTGATTTAGAGTCCCAAATACATCTATCAGTATAGGAGAAAACAGAGTGAAACGCCAAAATTCAAACTGTTACTGGAAACGGACGCTTCAACATAGAAGAACGAAATTTGGGGAACCAAGTGGGCTTAGTGTACTGATCATTACCTGAAAGTGTCATCCAGTTTGGGTGAAAAAATAGTTGCTGAGATTTCTGGAGACTCGTAATTTTTGGAAGCTTGGCAACCCCTTTCAATGAAAGTGTTTCTCCCCAGTCACTGCTTAGGGCTACATCAAGAGGAAAAAGAACATAGAGATAGAACCTGATACTGCTATATTGTGTCAAGTTTCAAGAAGCTAGCACAAACCGTGTTTGATTTAGAGTTCCAAATACATCTATCAGTATAGGAGAAAACAGAGTGAAACGCCAAAATTCAAACTGTTACTGGAAACGAACGCTTCAACATAGAAGAACGAAATTTGGGGAACCAAGTGGGCTTAGTGTACTGATCATTACCTGAAAGTGTCATCCAGTTTGGGTGAAAAAATAGTTGCTGAGATTTCTGGAGACTCGTAATTTTTGGAAGCTTGGCAACCCCTTTCAATGAAAGTGTTTCTCCCCAGTCACTGCTTAGGGCTACATCAAGAGGAAACAGAACATAGAGATAGAACATGAAACTGCTTTATTGTGACAAATTTCATGAAGCTAGCACAAACCGTGTTTGATTTAGAGTTCCAAATACATCTATCAGTATAGGAGAAAACAGAGTGAAACGCCAAAATTCAAACTGTTACTGGAAACGAACGCTTCAATATAGAAGAACGAAATTTGGGGAACCAAGTGGGCTTAGTGTACTGATCATTACCTGAAAGTATCATCCAGTTTGGGTGAAAAAATAGTTGCTGGATTTCTGGAGACTCGTAATTTTTGGAAGCTCGGCAACCCCTTTCAATGAAAGTGTTTCTCCCCAGTCACTGCTGAGGGTTACATCAAGAGGAAACAGAACATAGAGATAGAACGTGTATCTGCTTTATTGTGTCAAGTTTCAAGAAGCTAGCACAAACCGTGTTTGATTTAGAGTTCCAAATACATCTATCAGTATAGGAGAAAACAGAGTGAAACGCCAAAATTCAAACTGTTACTGGAAACGAACGCTTCAACATAGAAGAACGAAATTTGGGGAACCAAGTGGGCTTAGTGTACTGATCATTACCTGAAAGTGTCATCCAGTTTGGGTGAAAAAATAGTTGCTGAGATTTCTGGAGACTCGTAATTTTTGGAAGCTTGGCAACCCCTTTCAATGAAAGTGTTTCTCCCCAGTCACTGCTTAGGGCTACATCAAGAGGAAAAAGAACATAGAGATAGAACCTGAAACTGCTTTATTGTGTCAAGTTTCAAGAAGCTAGCACAAACCATGTTTGATTTAGAGTTCCAAATACATCTATCAGTATAGGAGAAAACAAAGTGAAACGCCAAAATTCAAACTGTTACTGGAAACGGACGCTTCAACATAGAAGAACGAAATTTGGGGAACCAAGTGGGCTTAGTGTACTGATCATTACCTGAAAGTGTCATCCAGTTTGGGTGAAAAAATAGTTGCTGAGATTTCTGGAGACTCGTAATTTTTGGAAGCTTGGCAACCCCTTTCAATGAAAGTGTTTCTCCCCAGTCACTGCTTAGGGCTACATCAAGAGGAAAAAGAACATAGAGATAGAACCTGATACTGCTATATTGTGTCAAGTTTCAAGAAGCTAGCACAAACCGTGTTTGATTTAGAGTTCCAAATACATCTATCAGTATAGGAGAAAACAGAGTGAAACGCCAAAATTCAAACTGTTACTGGAAACGAACGCTTCAACATAGAAGAACGAAATTTGGGGAACCAAGTGGGCTTAGTGTACTGATCATTACCTGAAAGTGTCATCCAGTTTGGGTGAAAAAATAGTTGCTGAGATTTCTGGAGACTCGTAATTTTTGGAAGCTTGGCAACCCCTTTCAATGAAAGTGTTTCTCCCCAGTCACTGCTTAGGGCTACATCAAGAGGAAACAGAACATAGAGATAGAACATGAAACTGCTTTATTGTGTCAAATTTCATGAAGCTACCACAAACCGTGTTTGATTTAGAGTTCCAAATACATCTATCAGTATAGGAGAAAACAGAGTGAAACGCCAAAATTCAAACTGTTACTGGAAACGAACGCTTCAATATAGAAGAACGAAATTTTGGGAACCAAGTGGGCTTAGTGTACTGATCATTACCTGAAAGTATCATCCAGTTTGGGTGAAAAAATAGTTGCTGAGATTTCTGGAGACTCGTAATTTTTGGAAGCTCGGCAACCCCTTTCAATGAAAGTGTTTCTCCCCAGTCACTGCTGAGGGTTACATCAAGAGGAAACAGAACATAGAGATAGAACGTGAATCTGCTTTATTGTGTCAAGTTTCAAGAAGCTAGCACAAACCGTGTTTGATTTAGAATTCCAAATACATCTATCAGTATAGGAGAAAACAGAGTGAAACGCCAAAATTCAAACTGTTACTGGAAACGGACGCTTCAACATAGAAGAACGAAATTTGGGGAACCAAGTGGGCTTAGTGTACTGATCATTACCTGAAAGTGTCATCAAGTTTGGGTGAAAAAATAGTTGCTGAGATTTCTGGAGACTCGTAATTTTTGGAAGCTTGGCAACCCCTTTCAATGAAAGTGTTTCTCCCCAGTCACTGCTTAGGGCTACATCAAGAGGAAAAAGAACATAGAGATAGAACCTGAAACTGCTTTATTGTGTCAAGTTTCAAGAAGCTAGCACACACCATGTTTGATTTAGAGTTCCAAATACATCTATCAGTATAGGAGAAAACAGAGTGAAACGCCAAAATTCAAACTGTTACTGGAAACGGACGCTTCAACATAGAAGAACGAAATTTGGGGAACCAAGTGGGCTTAGTGTACTCATCATTACCTGAAAGTGTCATCAAGTTTGGGTGAAAAAATAGTTGCTGAGATTTCTGGAGACTCGTAATTTTTGGAAGCTTGGCAACCCCTTTCAATGAAAGTGTTTCTCCCCAGTCACTGCTTAGGGCTACATCAAGAGGAAACAGAACATAGAGATAGAATGTGAAACTGCTTTATTGTGTCAAGTTTCAAGAAGCTAGCAGAAACCGTGTTTGATTTAGAGTTCCAAATACATCTATCAGTATAGGAGTAAACAGTGTGAAACGCCAAAATTCAAACTGTTACTGGAAACGAACGCTTCAACATAGAAGAACGAAATTTGGGGAACCAAGTGGGCTTAGTGTACTGATCATTACCTGAAAGTGTCATCCAGTTTGGGTGAAAAAATAGTTGCTGAGATTTCTGGAGACTCGTAATTTTTGGAAGCTTGGCAACCCCTTTCAATGAAAGTGTTTCTCCCCAGTCACTGCTGAGGGTTACATCAAGAGGAAACAGAACATAGAGATAGAACGTGAAACTGCTTTATTGTGTCAAGTTTCAAGAAGCTAGCACAAACCGTGTTTGATTTAGAGTTCCAAATACATCTATCAGTATAGGAGAAAACAGAGTGAAACGCCAAAATTCAAACTGTTACTGGAAACGAACGCTTCAACATAGAAGAACGAAATTTGGGGAACCAAGTGGGCTTAGTGTACTGATCATTACCTGAAAGTGTCATCCAGTTCGGGTGAAAAAATAGTTGCTGAGATTTCTGGAGACTCATAATTTTTGGAAGCTTGGCAACCCCTTTCAATGAAAGTGTTTCTCCCCAGTCACTGCTTAGGGCTACATCAAGAGGAAACAGAACATAGAGATAGAATGTGAAACTGCTTTATTGTGTCAAGTTTCAAGAAGCTAGCACAAACCGTGTTTGATTTAGAGTTCCAAATACATCTATCAGTGTAGGAGAACACAGAGTGAAACGCCAAAATTCAAACTGTTACTGGAAACGAACGCTTCAAAATAGAAGAACGAAATTTGGGGAACCAAGTGGGCTTAGTGTACTGATCATTACCTGAAAGTGTCATCAAGTTTGGGTGAAAAAATAGTTGCTGAGATTTCTGGAGACTCGTAATTTTTGGAAGCTTGGCAACCCCTTTCAATGAAAGTGTTTCTCCCCAGTCACTGCTTAGGGCTACATCAAGAGGAAAAAGAACATAGAGATAGAACCTGAAACTGCTTTATTGTTTCACGTTTCAAGAAGCTAGCACAAACCATGTTTGATTTAGAGTCCCAAATACATCTATCAGTATAGGAGAAAACAGAGTGAAACGCCAAAATTCAAACTGTTACTGGAAACGGACGCTTCAACATAGAAGAACGAAATTTGGGGAACCAAGTGGGCTTAGTGTACTGATCATTACCTGAAAGTGTCATCCAGTTTGGGTGAAAAAATAGTTGCTGAGATTTCTGGAGACTCGTAATTTTTGGAAGCTTGGCAACCCCTTTCAATGAAAGTGTTTCTCCCCAGTCACTGCTTAGGGCTACATCAAGAGGAAACAGAACATAGAGATAGAACATGAAACTGCTTTATTGTGTCAAATTTCAAGAAGCTAGCACAAACCGTGTTTGATTTAGAGTTCCAAATACATCTATCAGTATAGGAGAAAACAGAGTGAAACGCCAAAATTCAAACTGTTACTGGAAACGAACGCTTCAATATAGAAGAACGAAATTTGGGGAACCAAGTGGGCTTAGTGTACTGATCATTACCTGAAAGTATCATCCAGTTTGGGTGAAAAAATAGTTGCTGAGATTTCTGGAGACTCGTAATTTTTGGAAGCTTGGCAACCCCTTTCAATGATAGTGTTTCTCCCCAGTCACTGCTGAGGGTTACATCAAGAGGAAACAGAACACAGAGATAGAACGTGAAACTGCTTTATTGTGTCAAGTTTCAAGAAGCTAGCACAAACCGTGTTTGATTTAGAGTTCCAAATACATCTATCAGTATAGGAGAAAACAGAGTGAAACGCCAAAATTCAAACTGTTACTGGAAACGAACGCTTCAACATAGAAGAACGAAATTTGGGGAACCAAGTGGGCTTAGTGTACTGATCATTACCTGAAAGTGTCATCAAGTTTGGGTGAAAAAATGGTTGCTGAGATTTCTGGAGACTCGTAATTTTTGGAAGCTTGGCAACCCCTTTAAATGAAAGTGTTTCTCCCCAGTCACTGCTTAGGGCTACATCAAGAGGAAAAAGAACATAGAGATAGAACCTGAAACTGCTATATTGTGTCAAGTTTCAAGAACCTAGCACAAACCGTGTTTGATTTAGAGTTCCAAATACATCTATCAGTATAGGAGAAAACAGAGTGAAACGCCAAAATTCAAACTGTTACTGGAAACGGACGCTTCAACATAGAAGAACGAAATTTGGGGAACCAAGTGGGCTTAGTGTACTGATCATTACCTGAAAGTGTCATCAAGTTTGGGTGAAAAAATAGTTGCTGAGATTTCTGGAGACTCGTAATTTTTGGAAGCTTGGCAACCCCTTTCAATGAAAGTGTTTCTCCCCAGTCACTGCTTAGGGCTACATCAAGAGGAAAAAGAACATAGAGATAGAACCTGAAACTGCTTTATTGTGTCAAGTTTCAAGAAGCTAGCACACACCATGTTTGATTTAGAGTTCCAAATACATCTATCAGTATAGGAGAAAACAGAGTGAAACGCCAAAATTCAAACTGTTACTGGAAACGGACGCTTCAACATAGAAGAACGAAATTTGGGGAACCAAGTGGGCTTAGTGTACTCATCATTACCTGAAAGTGTCATCAAGTTTGGGTGAAAAAATAGTTGCTGAGATTTCTGGAGACTCGTAATTTTTGGAAGCTTGGCAACCCCTTTCAATGAAAGTGTTTCTCCCCAGTCACTGCTTAGGGCTACATCAAGAGGAAACAGAACATAGAGATAGAACGTGAAACTGCTTTATTGTGTCAAGTTTCAAGAAGCTAGCAGAAACCGTGTTTGATTTAGAGTTCCAAATACATCTATCAGTATAGGAGAAAACAGAGTGAAACGCCAAAATTCAAACTGTTACTGGAAACGAACGCTTCAACATAGAAGAACGAAATTTGGGGAACCAAGTGGGCTTAGTGTACTGATCATTACCTGAAAGTGTCATCCAGTTTGGGTGAAAAAATAGTTGCTGAGATTTCTGGAGACTCGTAATTTTTGGAAGCTTGGCAACCCCTTTCAATGAAAGTGTTTCTCCCCAGTCACTGCTGAGGGTTACATCAAGAGGAAACAGAACATAGAGATAGAACGTGAAACTGCTTTATTGTGTCAAGTTTCAAGAAGCTAGCACAAACCGTGTTTGATTTAGAGTTCCAAATACATCTATCAGTATAGGAGAACACAGAGTGAAACGCCAAAATTCAAACTGTTACTGGAAACGAACGCTTCAACATAGAAGAACGAAATTTGGGGAACCAAGTGGGCTTAGTGTACTGATCATTACCTGAATGTGTCATCCAGTTTGGGTGAAAAAATAGTTGCTGAGATTTCTGGAGACTCGTAATTTTTGGAAGCTTGGCAACCCCTTGCAATGTAAGTGTTTCTCCCCAGTCACTGCTTAGGGCTACATCAAGAGGAAACAGAACATAGAGATAGAACGTGAAACTGCTTTATTGTGTCAAGTTTCAAGAAGCTAGCACAAACTGTGTTTGATTTAGAGTTCCAAATATATCTATCAGTATAGGAGAAAACAGAGTGAAACGCCAAAATTCAAACTGTTACTGGAAACGAACGCTTCAACATAGAAGAACGAAATTTGGGGAACCAAGTGGGCTTAGTGTTCTGATCATTACCTGAAAGTGTCATCCAGTTTGGGTGAAAAAATAGTTGCTGAGATTTCTGGAGACTCGTAATTTTTGGAAGCTTGGCAACCCGTTTCAATGAAAGTGTTTCTCCCCAGTCACTGCTGAGGGTTACATCAAGAGGAAACAGAACATAGAGATAGAACGTGAAACTGCTTTATTGTGTCAAGTTTCAAGAAGCTAGCACAAACCGTGTTTGATTTAGAGTTCCAAATACATCTATCAGTATAGGAGAAAACAGAGTGAAACGCCAAAATTCAAACTGTTACTGGAAACGAACGCTTCAACATAGAAGAACGAAATTTGGGGAACCAAGTGGGCTTAGTGTACTGATCATTACCTGAATGTGTCATCCAGTTTGGGTGAAAAAATAGTTGCTGAGATTTCTGGAGACTCGTAATTTTTGGAAGCTTGGCAACCCCTTGCAATGTAAGTGTTTCTCCCCAGTCACTGCTTAGGGCTACATCAAGAGGAAAAAGAACATAGAGATAGAACCTGAAACTGCTATATTGTGTCAAGTTTCAAGAACCTAGCACAAACCGTGTTTGATTTAGAGTTCCAAATACATCTATCAGTATAGGAGAAAACAGAGTGAAACGCCAAAATTCAAACTGTTACTGGAAACGAACGCTTCAACATAGAAGAACGAAATTTGGGGAACCAAGTGGGCTTAGTGTACTGATCATTACCTGAAAGTGTCATCCAGTTTGGGTGAAAAAATAGTTGCTGAGATTTCTGGAGACTCGTAATTTTTGGAAGCTTGGCAACCCCTTTCAATGAAAGTGTTTCTCCCCAGTCACTGCTGAGGGTTACATCAAGAGGAAACAGAACGTAGAGATAGAACGTGAAACTGCTTTATTGTGTCAAGTTTCAAGAAGCTAGCACAAACCGTGTTTGATTTAGAGTTCCAAATATATCTATCAGTATAGGAGAACACAGAGTGAAACGCCAAAATTCAAACTGTTACTGGAAACAAACGCTTCCACATAGAAGAACGAAATTTGGGGAACCAAGTGGGCTTAGTGTACTGATCATTACCTGAATGTGTCATCCAGTTTGGGTGAAAAAATAGTTGCTGAGATTTCTGGAGACTCGTAATTTTTGGAAGCTTGGCAACCCCTTGCAATGTAAGTGTTTCTCCCCAGTCACTGCTTAGGGCTACATCAAGAGGAAACAGAACATAGAGATAGAACGTGAAACTGCTTTATTGTGTCAAGTTTCAAGAAGCTAGCACAAACTGTGTTTGATTTAGAGTTCCAAATATATCTATCAGTATAGGAGAAAACAGAGTGAAACGCCAAAATTCAAACTGTTACTGGAAACGAACGCTTCAACATAGAAGAACGAAATTTGGGGAACCAAGTGGGCTTAGTGTACTGATCATTACCTGAAAGTATCATCCAGTTTGGGTGAAAAAATAGTTGCTGAGATTTCTGGAGACTCGTAATTTTTGGAAGCTTGGCAACCGCTTTCAATGAAAGTGTTTCTCCCCAGTCACTGCTTAGGGCTACATCAAGAGGAAACAGAACATAGAGATAGAACGTGAAACTGCTTTATTGTGTCAAGTTTCAAGAAGCTAGCACAAACCGTGTTTGATTTAGAGTTCCAAATACTTCTATCAGTATACTAGAAAACAGAGTGAAACGCCAAAATTCAAACTGTTACTGGAAACGAACGCTTCAAAATAGAAGAACGAAATTTGGGGAACCAAGTGGGCTTAGTGTACTGATCATTACCTGAAAGTGTCATCCAGTTTGGGTGAAAAAATAGTTGCTGATATTTCTGGAGACTCGTAATTTTTGGAAGCTTGGCAACCCCTTTCAATGAAAGTGTTTCTCCCCAGTCACTGCTTAGGGCTACATCAAGAGGAAAAAGAACATAGAGATAGAACGTGAAACTGCTATATTGTGTCAAGTTTCAAGAAGCTAGCACAAACCGTGTTTGATTTAGAGTTCCAAATACATCTATCTGTATAGGAGAAAACAGAGTGAAACGCCAAAATTCAAACTGTTACTGGAAACGAACGCTTCAACATAGAAGAACGAAATTTGGGGAACCAAGTGGGCTTAGTGTACTGATCATGACCTGAAAGTGTCATCCAGTTTGGGTGAAAAAATAGTTGCTGAGATTTCTGGAGACTCGTAATTTTTGGAAGCTTGGCAACCCCTTTCAATGAAAGTGTTTCTCCCCAGTCACTGCTTAGGGCTACATCAAGAGGAAACAGAACATAGAGATAGAACATGAAACTGCTTTATTGTGTCAAATTTCATGAAGCTAGCACAAACCGTGTTTGATTTAGAGTTCCAAATACATCTATCAGTATAGGAGAAAACAGAGTGAAACGCCAAAATTCAAACTGTTACTGGAAATGAACGCTTCAACATAGAAGAACGAAATTTGGGGAACCAAGTGGGCTTAGTGTACTGATCATTACCTGAAAGTATCATCCAGTTTGGGTGAAAAAATAGTTGCTGAGATTTCTGGAGACTCGTAATTTTTGGAAGCTTGGCAACCCCTTTCAATGAAAGTGTTTCTCCCCAGTCACTGCTGAGGGTTACATCAAGAGGAAACAGAACATAGAGATAGAACGTGAAACTGCTTTATTGTGTCAAGTTCAAGAAGCTAGCACAAACCGTGTTTGATTTAGAGTTCCAAATACTTCTATCAGTATAGGAGAAAACAGAGTGAAACGCCAAAATTCAAACTGTTACTGGAAACGAACGCTTCAAAATAGAAGAACGAAATTTGGGGAACCAAGTGGGCTTAGTGTACTGATCATTACCTGAAAGTGTCTTCAAGTTTGGGTGAAAAAATAGTTGCTGAGATTTCTGGAGACTCGTAATTTTTGGAAGCTTGGCAACCCCTTTCAATGAAAGTGTTTCTCCCCAGTCACTGCTTAGGGCTACATCAAGAGGAAAAAGAACATAGAGATAGAACCTGAAACTGCTTTATTGTGTCAAGTTTCAAGAAGCTAGCACAAACCATGTTTGATTTAGAGTTCCAAATACATCTATCAGTATAGGAGAAAACAGAGTGAAACGCCAAAATTCAAACTGTTACTGGAAACGGATGCTTCAACATAGAAGAACGAAATTTGGGGAACCAAGTGGGCTTAGTGTACTGATCATTACCTGAAAGTATCATCCAGTTTGGGTGAAAAAATAGTTGCTGAGATTTCTGGAGACTCGTAATTTTTGGAAGCTTGGCAACCCCTTTCAATGAAAGGGTTTCTCCCCAGTCACTGCTGAGGGTTACATCAAGAGGAAACAGAACATAGAGATAGAACGTGAAACTGCTTTATTGTGTCAAGTTTCAAGAAGCTAGCACAAACCGTGTTTGATTTAGAGTTCCAAATACTTCTATCAGTATAGGAGCAAACAGAGTGAAACGCCAAAATTCAAACTGTTACTGGAAACGAACGCTTCAAAATAGAAGAGCAAAATTTGGGGAACAAAGTGGGCTTAGTGTACTGATCATTACCTGAAAGTGTCATCAAGTTTGGGTGAAAAAATAGTTGCTGAGATTTCTGGAGACTCGTAATTTTTGGAAGCTTGGCAACCCCTTTCAATGAAAGTGTTTCTCCCCAGTCACTGCTTAGGGCTACATCAAGAGGAAAAAGAACATAGAGATAGAACCTGAAACTGCTTTATTGTGTCAAGTTTCAAGAAGCTAGCACAAAGCATGTTTGATTTAGAGTCCCAAATACATCTATCAGTATAGGAGAAAACAGAGTGAAACGCCAAAATTCAAACTGTTACTGGAAACGAACGCTTCAAAATAGAAGAACGAAATTTGGGGAACCAAGTGGGCTTAGTGTACTGATCATTACCTGAAAGTATCATCAAGTTTGGGTGAAAAAATAGTTGCAGAGATTTCTGGAGACTCGTAATTTTTGGAAGCTTGGCAACCCCTTTCAATGAAAGTGTTTCTCCCCAGTCACTGCTTAGGGCTACATCAAGAGGAAAAAGAACATAGAGATAGAACCTGAAACTGCTTTATTGTGTCAAGTTTCAAGAAGCTAGCACAAACCGTGTTTGATTTAGAGTTCCAAATACATCTATCAGTATAGGAGAAAACAGAGTGAAACGCCAAAATTCAAACTGTTACTGGAAACGAACGCTTCAACATAGAAGAACGAAATTTGGGGAACCAAGTGGGCTTAGTGTACTGATCATTACCTGAATGTGTCATCCAGTTTGGGTGAAAAAATAGTTGCTGAGATTTCTGGAGACTCGTAATTTTTGGAAGCTTGGCAACCCCTTTCAATGAAAGTGTTTCTCCCCAGTCACTGCTGAGGGTTACATCAAGAGGAAACAGAACATAGAGATAGAACGTGAAACTGCTTTATTGTGTCAAGTTTCAAGAAGCTAGCACAAACCGTGTTTGATTTAGAGTTCCAAATACTTCTATCAGTATAGGAGAAAACAGAGTGAAACGCCAAAATTCAAACTGTTACTGGAAACTAACGCTTCAAAATAGAAGAACGAAATTTGGGGAACAAAGTGGGCTTAGTGTACTGATCATTACCTGAAAGTGTCATCAAGTTTGGGTTAAAAAATAGTTGCTGAGATTTCTGGAGACTCGTAATTTTTGGAAGCTTGGCAACCCCTTTCAATGAAAGTGTTTCTCCCCAGTCACTGCTTAGGGCTACATCAAGAGGAAAAAGAACATAGAGATAGAACCTGAAACTGCTTTATTGTGTCAAGTTTCAAGAAGCTAGCACAAACCATGTTTGATTTAGAGTCCCAAATACATCTATCAGTATAGGAGAAAACAGAGTGAAACGGCAAAATTCAAACTGTTACTGGAAACGGACGCTTCAACATAGAAGAACGAAATTTGGGGAACCAAGTGGGCTTAGTGTACTGATCATTACCTGAAAGTGTCATCCAGTTTGGGTGAAAAAATAGTTGCTGAGATTTCTGGAGACTCGTAATTTTTGGAAGCTTGGCAACCCCACTCAATGAAAGTGTTTCTCCCCAGTCACTGCTTAGGGCTACATCAAGAGGAAACAGAACATAGAGATAGAACGTGAAACTGCTTTATTGTGTCAAGTTTCAAGAAGCTAGCAGAAACCGTGTTTGATTTAGAGTTCCAAATACATCTATCAGTATAGGAGAAAACAGAGTGAAACGCCAAAATTCAAACTGTTACTGGAAACGAACGCTTCAAAATAGAAGAACAAAATTTGGGGAACCAAGTGGGCTTAGTGTACTGATCATTACCTGAAAGTATCATCAAGTTTGGGTGAAAAAATAGTTGCTGAGATTTCTGGAGACTCGTAATTTTTGGAAGATTGGCAACCCCTTTCAATTAAAGTGTTTCTCCCCAGTCACTGCTTAGGGCTACATCAAGAGGAAAAAGAACATAGAGATAGAACGTGAAACTGCTTTATTGTGTCAAGTTTCAAGAAGCTAGCACAAACCGTGTTTGATTTAGAGTTCCAAATACATCTATCAGTATAGGAGAAAACAGAGTGAAACGCCAAAATTCAAACTGTTACTGGAAACGAACGCTTCAACATAGAAGAACGAAATTTGGGGAACCAAGTGGGCTTAGTGTACTGATCATTACCTGAAAGTATCATCCAGTTTGGGTGAAAAAATAGTTGCTGAGATTTCTGGAGACTCGTAAATTTTGGAAGCTTGGCAACCCCTTGCAATGTAAGTGTTTCTCCCCAGTCACTGCTTAGGGCTACATCAAGAGGAAACAGAACATAGAGATAGAACATGAAACTGCTTTATTGTGTCAAGTTTCAAGAAGCTTGCACAAACTGTGTTTGATATAGAGTTCCAAATACATGTATCAGTATAGGAGAAAACAGAGTGAAACGCCAAAATTCAAACTGTTACTGGAAACGAACGCTTCAACATAGAAGAACAAAATTTGGGGAACCAAGTGGGCTTAGTGTACTGATCATTACCTGAAAGTCTCATCAAGTTTGGGTGAAAAAATAGTTGCTGAGATTTCTGGAGACTCGTAATTTTTGGAAGCTTGGCAACCCCTTTCAATGAAAGTGTTTCTCCCCAGTCACTGCTTAGGGATACATCAAGAGGAAACAGAACATAGAGATAGAACGTGAAACTGCTTTATTGTGTCAAGTTTCAAGAAGCTAGCACAAACCGTGTTTGATTTAGAGTTCCAAATACATCTATCAGTATAGGAGAAAACAGAGTGAGACGCCAAAATTCAAACTGTTACTGGAAACGAACGCTTCAACATAGAAGAACGAAATTTGGGGATCCAAGTGGGCTCAGTGTACTGATCATTACCTGAATGTGTCATCCAGTTTGGGTGAAAAAATAGTTGCTGAGATTTCTGGAGACTCGTAATTTTTGGAAGCTTGGCAACCCCTTGCAATGTAAGTGTTTCTCCCCAGTCACTGCTTAGGGCTACATCAAGAGGAAACAGAACATAGAGATAGAACATGAAACTGCTTTATTGTGTCAAGTTTCAAGAAGCTTGCACAAACTGTGTTTGATTTAGAGTTCCAAATACATGTATCAGTATAGGAGAAAAGAGAGTGAAACGCCAAAATTCAAACTGTTACTGGAAACGAACGCTTCAACATAGAAGAACGAAATTTGGGGAACCAAGTGGGCTTAGTGTACTGATCATTACCTGAAAGTGTCATCCAGTTTGGGTGAAAAAATAGTTGCTGAGATTTCTGGAGACTCGTAATTTTTGGAAGCTTGGCAACCCCTTTCAATGAAAGTGTTTCTCCCCAGTCACTGCTTAGGGCTACATCAAGAGGAAAAAGAACATAGAGATAGAACCTGAAACTGCTTTATTGTGTCAAGTTTGAAGAAGCTAGCACAAACCGTGTTTGATTTAGAGTTCCAAATACATCTATCAGTATAGGAGAAAACAGAGTGAAACGCCAAAATTCAAACTGTTACTGGAAACGAACGCTTCAAAATAGAAGAACGAAATTTGGGGAACCAAGTGGGCTTAGTGTACTGATCATTACCTGAAAGTATCATCAAGTTTGGGTGAAAAAATAGTTGCAGAGATTTCTGGAGACTCGTAATTTTTGGAAGCTTGGCAACCCCTTTCAATGAAAGTGTTTCTCCCCAGTCACTGCTTAGGGCTACATCAAGAGGAAAAAGAACATAGAGATAGAACCTGAAACTGCTTTATTGTGTCAAGTTTCAAGAAGCTAGCACAAACCGTGTTTGATTTAGAGTTCCAAATACATCTATCAGTATAGGAGAAAACAGAGTGAAACGCCAAAATTCAAACTGTTACTGGAAACGAACGCTTCAACATAGAAGAACGAAATTTGGGGAACCAAGTGGGCTTAGTGTACTGATCATTACCTGAATGTGTCATCCAGTTTGGGTGAAAAAATAGTTGCTGAGATTTCTGGAGACTCGTAATTTTTGGAAGCTTGGCAACCCCTTTCAATGAAAGTGTTTCTCCCCAGTCACTGCTGAGGGTTACATCAAGAGGAAACAGAACATAGAGATAGAACGTGAAACTGCTTTATTGTGTCAAGTTTCAAGAAGCTAGCACAAACCGTGTTTGATTTAGAGTTCCAAATACTTCTATCAGTATAGGAGAAAACAGAGTGAAACGCCAAAATTCAAACTGTTACTGGAAACTAACGCTTCAAAATAGAAGAACGAAATTTGGGGAACCAAGTGGGCTTAGTGTACTGATCATTACCTGAAAGTGTCATCAAGTTTGGGTTAAAAAATAGTTGCTGAGATTTCTGGAGACTCGTAATTTTTGGAAGCTTGGCAACCCCTTTCAATGAAAGTGTTTCTCCCCAGTCACTGCTTAGGGCTACATCAAGAGGAAAAAGAACATAGAGATAGAACCTGAAACTGCTTTATTGTGTCAAGTTTCAAGAAGCTAGCACAAACCATGTTTGATTTAGAGTCCCAAATACATCTATCAGTATAGGAGAAAACAGAGTGAAACGGCAAAATTCAAACTGTTACTGGAAACGGACGCTTCAACATAGAAGAACGAAATTTGGGGAACCAAGTGGGCTTAGTGTACTGATCATTACCTGAAAGTGTCATCCAGTTTGGGTGAAAAAATAGTTGCTGAGATTTCTGGAGACTCGTAATTTTTGGAAGCTTGGCAACCCCTTTCAATGAAAGTGTTTCTCCCCAGTCACTGCTTAGGGCTACATCAAGAGGAAACAGAACATAGAGATAGAATGTGAAACTGCTTTATTGTGTCAAGTTTCAAGAAGCTAGCAGAAACCGTGTTTGATTTAGAGTTCCAAATACATCTATCAGTATAGGAGAAAACAGAGTGAAACGCCAAAATTCAAACTGTTACTGGAAACGAACGCTTCAAAATAGAAGAACAAAATTTGGGGAACCAAGTGGGCTTAGTGTACTGATCATTACCTGAAAGTATCATCAAGTTTGGGTGAAAAAATAGTTGCTGAGATTTCTGGAGACTCGTAATTTTTGGAAGATTGGCAACCCCTTTCAATTAAAGTGTTTCTCCCCAGTCACTGCTTAGGGCTACATCAAGAGGAAAAAGAACATAGAGATAGAACGTGAAACTGCTTTATTGTGTCAAGTTTCAAGAAGCTAGCACAAACCGTGTTTGATTTAGAGTTCCAAATACATCTATCAGTATAGGAGAAAACAGAGTGAAACGCCAAAATTCAAACTGTTACTGGAAACGAACGCTTCAACATAGAAGAACGAAATTTGGGGAACCAAGTGGGCTTAGTGTACTGATCATTACCTGAAAGTATCATCCAGTTTGGGTGAAAAAATAGTTGCTGAGATTTCTGGAGACTCGTAAATTTTGGAAGCTTGGCAACCCCTTGCAATGTAAGTGTTTCTCCCCAGTCACTGCTTAGGGCTACATCAAGAGGAAACAGAACATAGAGATAGAACATGAAACTGCTTTATTGTGTCAAGTTTCAAGAAGCTTGCACAAACTGTGTTTGATATAGAGTTCCAAATACATGTATCAGTATAGGAGAAAACAGAGTGAAACGCCAAAATTCAAACTGTTACTGGAAACGAACGCTTCAACATAGAAGAACGAAATTTGGGGATCCAAGTGGGCTCAGTGTACTGATCATTACCTGAATGTGTCATCCAGTTTGGGTGAAAAAATAGTTGCTGAGATTTCTGGAGACTCGTAATTTTTGGAAGATTGGCAACCCCTTGCAATGTAAGTGTTTCTCCCCAGTCACTGCTTAGGGCTACATCAAGAGGAAACAGAACATAGAGATAGAACATGAAACTGCTTTATTGTGTCAAGTTTCAAGAAGCTTGCACAAACTGTGTTTGATTTAGAGTTCCAAATACATGTATCAGTATAGGAGAAAAGAGAGTGAAACGCCAAAATTCAAACTGTTACTGGAAACGAACGCTTCAACATAGAAGAACGAAATTTGGGGAACCAAGTGGGCTTAGTGTACTGATCATTACCTGAAAGTGTCATCCAGTTTGGGTGAAAAAATAGTTGCTGAGATTTCTGGAGACTCGTAATTTTTGGAAGCTTGGCAACCCCTTTCAATGAAAGTGTTTCTCCCCAGTCACTGCTTAGGGCTACATCAAGAGGAAAAAGAACATAGAGATAGAACCTGAAACTGCTTTATTGTGTCAAGTTTGAAGAAGCTAGCACAAACCGTGTTTGATTTAGAGTTCCAAATACATCTATCAGTATAGGAGAAAACAGAGTGAAATGCCAAAATTCAAACTGTTACTGGAAACGAACGCTTCAACATAGAAGAACGAAATTTGGGGAACCAAGTGGGCTTAGTGTACTGATCATTACCTGAAAGTGTCATCCAGTTTGGGTGAAAAAATAGTTGCAGAGATTTCTGGAGACTCGTAATTTTTGGAAGCTTGGCAACCCCTTGCAATAAAAGTGTTTCTCCCCAGTCACTGCTTAGGGCTACATCAAGAGGAAACAGAACATAGAGATAGATCGTGAATCTGCTTTATTGTGTCAAGTTTCAAGAAGCTAGCACAAACCGTGTTTGATTTAGAGTTCCAAATACATCTATCAGTATAGGAGAAAACAGAGTGAAACGCCAAAATTCAAACTGTTACTGGAAACGAACGCTTCAACATAGAAGAACGAAATTTGGGGATCCAAGTGGGCTCAGTGTACTGATCATTACCTGAATGTGTCATCCAGTTTGGGTGAAAAAATAGTTGCTGAGATTTCTGGAGACTCGTAATTTTTGGAAGCTTGGCAACCCCTTGCAATGTAAGTGTTTCTCCCCAGTCACTGCTTAGGGCTACATCAAGAGGAAACAGAACATAGAGATAGAACATGAAACTGCTTTATTGTGTCAAGTTTCAAGAAGCTTGCACAAACTGTGTTTGATTTAGAGTTCCAAATACATGTATCAGTATAGGAGAAAACAGAGTGAAACGCCAAAATTCAAACTGTTACTGGAAACGAACGCTTCAACATAGAAGAACGAAATTTGGGGAACCAAGTGGGCTTAGTGTACTGATCATTACCTGAAAGTGTCATCCAGTTTGGGTGAAAAAATAGTTGCTGAGATTTCTGGAGACTCGTAATTTTTGGAAGCTTGGCAACCCCTTTCAATGAAAGTGTTTCTCCCCAGTCACTGCTTAGGGCTACATCAAGAGGAAAAAGAACATAGAGATAGAACCTGAAACTGCTTTATTGTGTCAAGTTTGAAGAAGCTAGCACAAACCGTGTTTGATTTAGAGTTCCAAATACATCTATCAGTATAGGAGAAAACAGAGTGAAATGCCAAAATTCAAACTGTTACTGGAAACGAACGCTTCAACATAGAAGAACGAAATTTGGGGAACCAAGTGGGCTTAGTGTACTGATCATTACCTGAAAGTGACATCCAGTTTGGGTGAAAAAATAGTTGCTGAGATTTCTGGAGACTCGTAATTTTTGGAAGCTTGGCAACCCCTTTCAATTAAAGTGTTTCTCCCCAGTCACTGCTTAGGGCTACATCAAGAGGAAACAGAACATAGAGATAGAACGTGAAACTGCTTTATTGTGTCAAGTTTCAAGAAGCTAGCACAAACCGTGTTTGATTTAGAGTTCCAAATACATCTATCAGTATAGGAGAAAACAGAGTGAAACGCCAAAATTCAAACTGTTACTGGAAACGAACGCTTCAACATAGAAGAACGAAATTTGGGGAACCAAGTGGGCTTAGTGTACTGATCATTACCTGAAAGTATCATCCAGTTTGGGTGAAAAAATAGTTGCTGAGATTTCTGGAGACTCGTAAATTTTGGAAGCTTGGCAACCCCTTGCAATGAAAGTGTTTCTCCCCAGTCACTGCTTATGGCTACATCAAGAGGAAACAGAACATAGAGATAGAACGTGAAACTGCTTTATTGTGTCAAGTTTCAAGAAGCTAGCACAAACCGTGTATGATTTAGAGTTCCAAATACATCTATCAGTATAGGAGAAAACAGAGTGAAACGCCAAAATTCAAACTGTTACTGGAAACGAACGCTTCAACATAGAAGAACGAAATTTGGGGAACCAAGTGGCCTTAGTGTACTGATCATTACCTGAAAGTATCATCCAGTTTGGGTGAAAAAATAGTTGCTGAGATTTCTGGAGACTCGTAAATTTTAAAAGCTTGGCAACCCCTTGCAATGAAAGTGTTTCTCTCCAGTCACTGCTTAGGGCTACATCAAGAGGAAACAGAACATAGAGATAGAACGTGAAACTGCTTTATTGTGTCAAGTTTCAAGAAGCTAGCATAAACCGTGTTTGATTTAGAGTTCCAAATACATCTATCAGTATAGGAGAAAACAGAGTGAAACGCCAAAATTCAAACTGTTACTGGAAACGAACGCTTCAACATAAAGAACGAAATTTGGGGAACCAAGTGGGCTTAGTGTACTGATCATTACCTGAATGTGTCATCCAGTTTGGGTGAAAAAATAGTTGCTGAGATTTCTGGAGACTCGTAATTTTTGGAAGCTTGGCAACCCCTTGCAATGTAAGTGTTTCTCCCCAGTCACTGCTTAGGGCTACATCAAGAGGAAACAGAACATAGAGATAGAACGTGAAACTGCTTTATTGTGTCAAGTTTCAAGAAGCTTGCACAAACTCTGTTTGATTTAGAGTTCCAAATACATCTGTCAGTATAGGAGAAAACAGAGTGAAACGCCAAAATTCAAACTGTTACTGGAATCGAACGCTTCAACATAGAAGAACGAAATTTGGGGAACCAAGTGGGCTTAGTGTACTGATCATTACCTGAAAGTATCATCCAGTTGGGGTGAAAAAATAGTTGCTGAGATTTCTGGAGACTCGTAATTTTTGGAAGCTTGGCAACCCCTTTCAATGAAAGTGTTTCTCCCCAGTCACTGCTTAGGGCTACATCAAGAGGAAAAAGAACATAGAGATAGAACCTGAAACTGCTTTATTGTGTCAAGTTTCAAGAAGCTAGCACAAACCGTGTTTGATTTAGAGTTCCAAATACATCTATCAGTATAGGAGAAAACAGAGTGAAACGCCAAAATTCAAACTGTTACTGGAAACGAACGCTTCAACATAGAAGAACGAAATTTGGGGAACCAAGTGGGCTTAGTGTACTGATCATTACCTGAAAGTGTCATCCAGTTTGGGTGAAAAAATAGTTGCTGAGATTTCTGGAGACTCGTAATTTTTGGAAGCTTGGCAACCCCTTTCAATGAAAGTGTTTCTCCCCAGTCACTGCTTAGGGCTACATCAAGAGGAAACAGAACATAGAGATAGAACGTGAAACTGCTTTATTGTGTCAAGTTTCAAGAAGCTAGCACAAACCGTGTTTGATTTAGAGTTCCAAATACATCTATCAGTATAGGAGAAAACAGAGTGAAACGCCAAAATTCAAACTGTTACTGGAAACGGACGCTTCAACATAGAAGAACAAAATTTGGGGAACCAAGTGGGCTTAGTGTACTGATCATTACCTGAATGTGTCATCCAGTTTGGGTGAAAAAATAGTTGCTGAGATTTCTGGAGACTCGTAATTTTTGGAAGCTTGGCAACCCCTTGCAATGTAAGTGTTTCTCCCCAGTCACTGCTTAGGGCTACATCAAGAGGAAACAGAACATAGAGATAGAACGTGAAACTGCTTTATTGTGTCAAGTTTCAAGAAGCTTGCACAAACTCTGTTTGATTTAGAGTTCCAAATACATCTGTCAGTATAGGAGAAAACAGAGTGAAACGCCAAAATTCAAACTGTTACTGGAATCGAACGCTTCAACATAGAAGAACGAAATTTGGGGAACCAAGTGGGCTTAGTGTACTGATCATTACCTGAAAGTATCATCCAGTTGGGGTGAAAAAATAGTTGCTGAGATTTCTGGAGACTCGTAATTTTTGGAAGCTTGGCAACCCCTTTCAATGAAAGTGTTTCTCCCCAGTCACTGCTTAGGGCTACATCAAGAGGAAAAAGAACATAGAGATAGAACCTGAAACTGCTTTATTGTGTCAAGTTTCAAGAAGCTAGCACAAACCGTGTTTGATTTAGAGTTCCAAATACATCTATCAGTATAGGAGAAAACAGAGTGAAACGCCAAAATTCAAACTGTTACTGGAAACGAACGCTTCAACATAGAAGAACGAAATTTGGGGAACCAAGTGGGCTTAGTGTACTGATCATTACCTGAAAGTGTCATCCAGTTTGGGTGAAAAAATAGTTCCTGAGATTTCTGGAGACTCGTAATTTTTGGAAGCTTGGCAACCCCTTTCAATGAAAGTGTTTCTCCCCAGTCACTGCTTAGGGCTACATCAAGAGGAAACAGAACATAGAGATAGAACGTGAAACTGCTTTATTGTGTCAAGTTTCAAGAAGCTAGCACAAACCGTGTTTGATTTAGAGTTCCAAATACATCTATCAGTATAGGAGAAAACAGAGTGAAACGCCAAAATTCAAACTGTTACTGGAAACGAACGCTTCAACATAGAAGAACGAAATTTGGGGAACCAAGTGGGCTTAGTGTACTGATCATTACCTGAAAGTGTCATCCAGTTTGGGTGAAAAAATAGTTGCTGAGATTTCTGGAGACTCGTAATTTTTGGAAGCTTGGCAACCCCTTGCAATAAAAGTGTTTCTCCCCAGTCACTGCTTAGGGCTACATCAAGAGGAAACAGAACATAGAGATAGAACGTGAAACTGCTTTATTGTGTCAAGTTTCAAGAAGCTAGCACAAACCGTGTTTGATTTAGAGTTCCAAATACATCTATCAGTATAGGAGAAAACAGAGTGAAACACCAAAATTCAAACTGTTACTGGAAACGAACGCTTCAACATAGAAGAACGAAATTTGGGGAACCAAGTGGGCTTAGTGTACTGATCATTACCTGAATGTGTCATCCAGTTTGGGTGAAAAAATAGTTGCTGAGATTTCTGGAGACTCGTAATTTTTGGAAGCTTGGCAACCCCTTGCAATGTAAGTGTTTCTCCCCAGTCACTGCTTAGGGCTACATCAAGAGGAAACAGAACATAGAGATAGAACGTGAAACTGCTTTATTGTGTCAAGTTTCAAGAAGCTTGCACAAACTGTGTTTGATTTAGAGTTCCAAATACATCTGTCAGTATAGGAGAAAACAGAGTGAAACGCCAAAATTCAAACTGTTACTGCAATCGATCGCTTCAACATAGAAGAACGAAATTTGGGGAACCAAGTGGGCTTAGTGTACTGATCATTACCTGAAAGTATCATCCAGTTTGGGTGAAAAAATAGTTGCTGAGATTTCTGGAGACTCGTAATTTTTGGAAGCTTGGCAACCCCTTTCAATGAAACTGTTTCTCCCCAGTCACTGCTTAGGGCTACATCAAGAGGAAAAAGAACATAGAGATAGAACCTGAAACTGCTTTATTGTGTCAAGTTTCAAGAAGCTAGCACAAACCGTGTTTGATTTAGAGTTCCAAATACATCTATCAGTATAGGAGAAAACAGAGTGAAACGCCAAAATTCAAACTGCTACTGGAAACGAACGCTTCAACATAGAAGAACGAAATTTGGGGAACCAAGTGGGCTTAGTGTACTGATCATTACCTGAAAGTATCATCCAGTTTGGGTGAAAAAATAGTTGCTGAGATTTCTGGAGACTCGTAAATTTTGGAAGCTTGGCAACTCCTTGCAATGTAAGTGTTTCTCCCCAGTCACTGCTTAGGGCTACATCAAGAGGAAACAGAACATAGAGATAGAACATGAAACTGCTTTATTGTGTCAAGTTTCAAGAAGCTTGCACAAACTGTGTTTGATTTAGAGTTCCAAATACATGTATCAGTATACGAGAAAACAGAGTGAAACGCCAAAATTCAAACTGTTACTGGAAACGAACGCTTCAACATAGAAGAACGAAATTTGGGGAACCAAGTGGGCTTAGTGTACTGATCATTACCTGAAAGTGTCATCAAGTTTGGGTGAAAAAATAGTTGCTGAGATTTCTGGAGACTCGTAATTTTTGGAAGCTTGGCAACCCCTTTCAATGAAAGTGTTTCTCCCCAGTCACTGCTTAGGGCTACATCAAGAGGAAACAGAACATAGAGATAGAACGTGAAACTGCTTTATTGTGTCAAGTTTCAAGAAGCTAGCACAAACCGTGTTTGATTTAGAGTTCCAAATACATCTATCAGTATAGGAGAAAACAGAGTGAAACGCCAAAATTCAAACTGTTACTGGAAACGAACGCTTCAACATAGAAGAACGAAATTTGGGGAACCAAGTGGGCTTAGTGTACTGATCATTACCTGAATGTGTCATCCAGTTTGGGTGAAAAAATAGTTGCTGAGATTTCTGGAGACTCGTAATTTTTGGAAGTTTGGCAACCCCTTGCAATGTAAGTGTTTCTCCCCAGTCACTGCTTAGGGCTACATCAAGAGGAAACAGAACATAGAGATAGAACATGAAACTGCTTTATTGTGTCAAGTTTCAAGAAGCTTGCACAAACTGTGTTTGATTTAGAGTTCCAAATACATGTATCAGTATAGGAGAAAACAGAGTGAAACGCCAAAATTGAAACTGTTACTGGAAACGAACGCTTCAACATAGAAGAACGAAATTTGGGGAACCAAGTGGGCTTAGTGTACTGATCATTACCTGAAAGTATCATCCAGTTTGGGTGAAAAAATAGTTGCTGAGATTTCTGGAGACTCGTAATTTTTGGAAGCTTGGCAACCCCTTTCAATGAAAGTGTTTCTCCCCAGTCACTGCTGAGGGCTACATCAAGAGGAAAAAGAACATAGAGATAGAACGTGAAACTGCTTTATTGTGTCAAGTTTCAAGAAGCTAGCACAAACCGTGTTTGATTTAGAGTTCCAAATACATCTATCAGTATAGGAGAAAACAGAGTGAAACGCCAAAATTCAAACTGTTACTGGAAACGAACGCTTCAACATAGAAGAACGAAATTTGGGGAACCAAGTGGGCTTAGTGTACTGATCATTACCTGAAAGTATCATCCAGTTTGGGTGAAAAAATAGTTGCTGAGATTTCTGGAGACTCGTAATTTTTGGAAGCTTGGCAACCCCTTTCAATGAAAGTGTTTCTCCCCAGTCACTGCTTAGGGCTACATCAAGAGGAAAAAGAACATAGAGATAGAACCTGAAACTGCTTTATTGTGTCAAGTTTGAAGAAGCTAGCACAAACCGTGTTTGATTTAGAGTTCCAAATACATCTATCAGTATAGGAGAAAACAGAGTGAAACGCCAAAATTCAAACTGTTACTGGAAACGAACGCTTCAACATAGAAGAACGAAATTTGGGGAACCAAGTGGGCTTAGTGTACTGATCATTACCTGAAAGTGTCATCCAGTTTGGGTGAAAAAATAGTTGCTGAGATTTCTGGAGACTCGTAATTTTTGGAAGCTTGGCAACCCCTTGCAATAAAAGTGTTTCTCCCCAGTCACTGCTTAGGGCTACATCAAGAGGAAACAGAACATAGAGATAGAACGTGAAACTGCTTTATTGTGTCAAGTTTCAAGAAGCTAGCACAAACCGTGTTTGATTTAGAGTTCCAAATACATCTATCAGTATAGGAGAAAACAGAGTGAAACGCCAAAATTCAAACTGTTACTGGAAACGAACGCTTCAACATAGAAGAACGAAATTTGGGGAACCAAGTGGGCTTAGTGTACTGATCATTACCTGAAAGTATCATCCAGTTTGGGTGAAAAAATAGTTGCTGAGATTTCTGGAGACTCGTAAATTTTGGAAGCTTGGCAACCCCTTGCAATGTAAGTGTTTCTCCCCAGTCACTGCTTAGGGCTACATCAAGAGGAAACAGAACATAGAGATAGAACATGAAACTGCTTTATTGTGTCAAGTTTCAAGAAACTTGCACAAACTGTGTTTGATTTAGAGTTCCAAATACATGTATCAGTATAGGAGAAAACAGAGTGAAACGCCAAAATTCAAACTGTTACTGGAAACGAACGCTTCAACATAGAAGAACGAAATTTGGGGAACCAAGTGGGCTTAGTGTACTGATCATTACCTGAAAGTGTCATCAAGTTTGGGTGAAAAAATAGTTGCTGAGATTTCTGGAGACTCGTAATTTTTGGAAGCTTGGCAACCCCTTTCAATGAAAGTGTTTCTCCCCAGTCACTGCTTAGGGCTACATCAAGAGGAAACAGAACATAGAGATAGAACGTGAAACTGCTTTATTGTGTCAAGTTTCAAGAAGCTAGCACAAACCGTGTTTGATTTAGAGTTCCAAATACATGTATCAGTATAGGAGAAAACAGAGTGAAACGCCAAAATTGAAACTGTTCCTGGAAACGAACGCTTCAACATAGAAGAACGAAATTTGGGGAACCAAGTGGGCTTAGTGTACTGATCATTACCTGAATGTGTCATCCAGTTTGGGTGAAAAAATAGTTGCTGAGATTTCTGGAGACTCGTAATTTTTGGAAGCTTGGCAACCCCTTGCAATGTAAGTGTTTCTCCCCAGTCACTGCTTAGGGCTACATCAAGAGGAAACAGAACATAGAGATAGAACATGAAACTGCTTTATTGTGTCAAGTTTCAAGAAGCTTGCACAAACTGTGTTTGATTTAGAGTTCCAAATACATGTATCAGTATAGGAGAAAACAGAGTGAAACGCCAAAATTGAAACTGTTACTGGAAACGAACGCTTCAACATAGAAGAACGAAATTTGGGGAACCAAGTGGGCTTAGTGTACTGATCATTACCTGAAAGTATCATCCAGTTTGGGTGAAAAAATAGTTGCTGAGATTTCTGGAGACTCGTAATTTTTGGAAGCTTGGCAACCCCTTTCAATGAAAGTGTTTCTCCCCAGTCACTGCTGAGGGCTACATCAAGAGGAAAAAGAACATAGAGATAGAACGTGAAACTGCTTTATTGTGTCAAGTTTCAAGAAGCTAGCACAAACCGTGTTTGATTTAGAGTTCCAAATACATCTATCAGTATAGGAGAAAACAGAGTGAAACGCCAAAATTCAAACTGTTACTGGAAACGAACGCTTCAACATAGAAGAACGAAATTTGGGGAACCAAGTGGGCTTAGTGTACTGATCATTACCTGAAAGTATCATCCAGTTTGGGTGAAAAAATAGTTGCTGAGATTTCTGGAGACTCGTAATTTTTGGAAGCTTGGCAACCCCTTTCAATGAAAGTGTTTCTCCCCAGTCACTGCTTAGGGCTACATCAAGAGGAAAAAGAACATAGAGATAGAACCTGAAACTGCTTTATTGTGTCAAGTTTGAAGAAGCTAGCACAAACCGTGTTTGATTTAGAGTTCCAAATACATGTATCAATATAGGAGAAAACAGAGTGAAACGCCAAAATTCAAACTGTTACTGGAAACGAACGCTTCAACATAGAAGAACGAAATTTGGGGAACCAAGTGGGCTTAGTGTACTGATCATTACCTGAAAGTGTCATCCAGTTTGGGTGAAAAAATAGTTGCTGAGATTTCTGGAGACTCGTAATTTTTGGAAGCTTGGCAACCCCTTGCAATAAAAGTGTTTCTCCCCAGTCACTGCTTAGGGCTACATCAAGAGGAAACAGAACATAGAGATAGAACGTGAAACTGCTTTATTGTGTCAAGTTTCAAGAAGCTAGCACAAACCGTGTTTGATTTAGAGTTCCAAATACATCTATCAGTATAGGAGAAAACAGAGTGAAACGCCAAAATTCAAACTGTTACTGGAAACGAACGCTTCAACATAGAAGAACGAAATTTGGGGAACCAAGTGGGCTTAGTGTACTGATCATTACCTGAAAGTATCATCCAGTTTGGGTGAAAAAATAGTTGCTGAGATTTCTGGAGACTCGTAAATTTTGGAAGCTTGGCAACCCCTTGCAATGTAAGTGTTTCTCCCCAGTCACTGCTTAGGGCTACATCAAGAGGAAACAGAACATAGAGATAGAACATGAAACTGCTTTATTGTGTCAAGTTTCAAGAAACTTGCACAAACTGTGTTTGATTTAGAGTTCCAAATACATGTATCAGTATAGGAGAAAACAGAGTGAAACGCCAAAATTCAAACTGTTACTGGAAACGAACGCTTCAACATAGAAGAACGAAATTTGGGGAACCAAGTGGGCTTAGTGTACTGATCATTACCTGAAAGTGTCATCAAGTTTGGGTGAAAAAATAGTTGCTGAGATTTCTGGAGACTCGTAATTTTTGGAAGCTTGGCAACCCCTTTCAATGAAAGTGTTTCTCCCCAGTCACTGCTTAGGGCTACATCAAGAGGAAACAGAACATAGAGATAGAACGTGAAACTGCTTTATTGTGTCAAGTTTCAAGAAGCTAGCACAAACCGTGTTTGATTTAGAGTTCCAAATACATGTATCAGTATAGGAGAAAACAGAGTGAAACGCCAAAATTGAAACTGTTCCTGGAAACGAACGCTTCAACATAGAAGAACGAAATTTGGGGAACCAAGTGGGCTTAGTGTACTGATCATTACCTGAATGTGTCATCCAGTTTGGGTGAAAAAATAGTTGCTGAGATTTCTGGAGACTCGTAATTTTTGGAAGCTTGGCAACCCCTTGCAATGTAAGTGTTTCTCCCCAGTCACTGCTTAGGGCTACATCAAGAGGAAACAGAACATAGAGATAGAACATGAAACTGCTTTATTGTGTCAAGTTTCAAGAAGCTTGCACAAACTGTGTTTGATTTAGAGTTCCAAATACATGTATCAGTATAGGAGAAAACAGAGTGAAACGCCAAAATTGAAACTGTTACTGGAAACGAACGCTTCAACATAGAAGAACGAAATTTGGGGAACCAAGTGGGCTTAGTGTACTGATCATTACCTGAAAGTATCATCCAGTTTGGGTGAAAAAATAGTTGCTGAGATTTCTGGAGACTCGTAATTTTTGGAAGCTTGGCAACCCCTTTCAATGAAAGTGTTTCTCCCCAGTCACTGCTGAGGGCTACATCAAGAGGAAAAAGAACATAGAGATAGAACGTGAAACTGCTTTATTGTGTCAAGTTTCAAGAAGCTAGCACAAACCGTGTTTGATTTAGAGTTCCAAATACATCTATCAGTATAGGAGAAAACAGAGTGAAACGCCAAAATTCAAACTGTTACTGGAAACGAACGCTTCAACATAGAAGAACGAAATTTGGGGAACCAAGTGGGCTTAGTGTACTGATCATTACCTGAAAGTATCATCCAGTTTGGGTGAAAAAATAGTTGCTGAGATTTCTGGAGACTCGTAATTTTTGGAAGCTTGGCAACCCCTTTCAATGAAAGTGTTTCTCCCCAGTCACTGCTTAGGGCTACATCAAGAGGAAAAAGAACATAGAGATAGAACCTGAAACTGCTTTATTGTGTCAAGTTTGAAGAAGCTAGCACAAACCGTGTTTGATTTAGAGTTCCAAATACATCTATCAGTATAGGAGAAAACAGAGTGAAACGCCAAAATTCAAACTGTTACTGGAAACGAACGCTTCAACATAGAAGAACGAAATTTGGGGAACCAAGTGGGCTTAGTGTACTGATCATTACCTGAAAGTATCATCCAGTTTGGGTGAAAAAATAGTTGCTGAGATTTCTGGAGACTCGTAATTTTTGGAAGCTTGGCAACCCCTTTCAATGAAAGTGTTTCTCCCCAGTCACTGCTGAGGGCTACATCAAGAGGAAAAAGAACATAGAGATAGAACGTGAAACTGCTTTATTGTGTCAAGTTTCAAGAAGCTAGCACAAACCGTGTTTGATTTAGAGTTCCAAATACATCTATCAGTATAGGAGAAAACAGAGTGAAACGCCAAAATTCAAACTGTTACTGGAAACGAACGCTTCAACATAGAAGAACGAAATTTGGGGAACCAAGTGGGCTTAGTGTACTGATCATTACCTGAAAGTATCATCCAGTTTGGGTGAAAAAATAGTTGCTGAGATTTCTGGAGACTCGTAATTTTTGGAAGCTTGGCAACCCCTTTCAATGAAAGTGTTTCTCCCCAGTCACTGCTTAGGGCTACATCAAGAGGAAAAAGAACATAGAGATAGAACCTGAAACTGCTTTATTGTGTCAAGTTTGAAGAAGCTAGCACAAACCGTGTTTGATTTAGAGTTCCAAATACATCTATCAGTATAGGAGAAAACAGAGTGAAACGCCAAAATTCAAACTGTTACTGGAAACGAACGCTTCAACATAGAAGAACGAAATTTGGGGAACCAAGTGGGCTTAGTGTACTGATCATTACCTGAAAGTGTCATCCAGTTTGGGTGAAAAAATAGTTGCTGAGATTTCTGGAGACTCGTAATTTTTGGAAGCTTGGCAACCCCTTGCAATAAAAGTGTTTCTCCCCAGTCACTGCTTAGGGCTACATCAAGAGGAAACAGAACATAGAGATAGAACGTGAAACTGCTTTATTGTGTCAAGTTTCAAGAAGCTTGCACAAACTGTGTTTGATTTAGAGTTCCAAATACATGTATCAGTATAGGAGAAAACAGAGTGAAACGCCAAAATTCAAACTGTTACTGGAAACGAACGCTTCAACATAGAAGAACGAAATTTGGGGAACCAAGTGGGCTTAGTGTACTGATCATTACCTGAATGTGTCATCCAGTTTGGGTGAAAAAATAGTTGCTGAGATTTCTGGAGACTCGTAATTTTTGGAAGCTTGGCAACCCCTTTCAATGAAAGTGTTTCTCCTTATTCACTGCTTAGGGCTACATCAAGAGGAAAAAGAACATAGAGATAGAACCTGAAACTGCTTTATTGTGTCAAGTTTCAAGAAGCTAGCACAAACCGTGTTTGATTTAGAGTTCCAAATACATCTATCAGTATAGGAGAAAACAGAGTGAAACGCCAAAATTCAAACTGTTACTGGAAACGAACGCTTCAACATAGAAGAACGAAATTTGGGGAACCAAGTGGGCTTAGTCTACTGATCATTACCTGAAAGTATCATCCAGTTTGGGTGAAAAAATAGTTGCTGAGATTTCTGGAGACTCGTAATTTTTGGAAGCTTGGCAACCCCTTTCAATGAAAGTGTTTCTCCCCAGTCACTGCTAAGGGCTACATCAAGAGGAAAAAGAACATAGAGATAGAACCTGAAACTGCTTTATTGTGTCAAGTTTGAAGAAGCTAGCACAAACCGTGTTTGATTTAGAGTTCCAAATACATGTATCAGTATAGGAGAAAACAGAGTGAAACGCCAAAATTCAAACTGTTACTGGAAACGAACGCTTCAACATAGAAGAACGAAATTTGGGGAACCAAGTGGGCTTAGTGTACTGATCATTACCTGAAAGTGTCATCCAGTTTGGGTGAAAAAATAGTTGCTGAGATTTCTGGAGACTCGTAATTTTTGGAAGCTTGGCAACCCCTTTCAATGAAAGTGTTTCTCCCCAGTCACTGCTTAGGGCTACATCAAGAGGAAACAGAACATAGAGATAGAACGTGAAACTGCTTTATTGTGTCAAGTTTCAAGAAGCTAGCACAAACCGTGTTTGATTTAGAGTTCCAAATACATCTATCAGTATAGGAGAAAACAGAGTGAAACGCCAAAATTCAAACTGTTACTGGAAACGAACGCTTCAACATAGAAGAACGAAATTTGGGGAACCAAGTGGGCTTAGTGTACTGATCATTACCTGAAAGTGTCATCCAGTTTGGGTGAAAAAATAGTTGCTGAGATTTCTGGAGACTCGTAATTTTTGGAAGCTTGGCAACCCCTTGCAATAAAAGTGTTTCTCCCCAGTCACTGCTTAGGGCTACATCAAGAGGAAACAGAACATAGAGATAGAACGTGAAACTGCTTTATTGTGTCAAGTTTCAAGAAGCTAGCACAAACCGTGTTTGATTTAGAGTTCCAAATACATCTATCAGTATAGGAGAAAACAGAGTGAAACGCCAAAATTCAAACTGTTACTGGAAACGAACGCTTCAACATAGAAGAACGAAATTTGGGGAACCAAGTGGGCTTAGTGTACTGATCATTACCTGAAAGTATCATCCAGTTTGGGTGAAAAAATAGTTGCTGAGATTTCTGGAGACTCGTAAATTTTGGAAGCTTGGCAACCCCTTGCAATGTAAGTGTTTCTCCCCAGTCACTGCTTAGGGCTACATCAAGAGGAAACAGAACATAGAGATAGAACGTGAAACTGCTTTATTGTGTCAAGTTTCAAGAAGCTAGCACAAACCGTGTTTGATTTAGAGTTCCAAATACATCTATCAGTATAGGAGAAAACAGAGTGAAACGCCAAAATTCAAACTGTTACTGGAAACGAACGCTTCAACATAGAAGAACGAAATTTGGGGATCCAAGTGGGCTTAGTGTACTGATCATTACCTGAATGTGTCATCCAGTTTGGGTGAAAAAATAGTTGCTGAGATTTCTGGAGACTCGTAATTTTTGGAAGCTCGGCAACCCCTTGCAATGTAAGTGTTTCTCCCCAGTCACTGCTTAGGGCTACATCAAGAGGAAACAGAACATAGAGCTAGAACATGAAACTGCTTTATTGTGTCAAGTTTCAAGAAGCTTGCACAAACTGTGTTTGATTTAGAGTTCCAAATACATGTATCAGTATAGGAGAAAACAGAGTGAAACGCCAAAATTCAAACTGTTACTGGAAACGAACGCTTCAACATAGAAGAACGAAATTTGGGGAACCAAGTGGGCTTAGTGTACTGATCATTACCTGAATGTGTCATCCAGTTTGGGTGAAAAAATAGTTGCTGAGATTTCTGGAGACTCGTAATTTTTGGAAGCTTGGCAACCCCTTTCAATGAAAGTGTTTCTCCTTAGTCACTGCTTAGGGCTACATCAAGAGGAAAAAGAACATAGAGATAGAACGTGAAACTACTTTATTGTGTCAAGTTTCAAGAAGCTAGCACAAACCGTGTTTGATTTAGAGTTCCAAATACATCTATCAGTATAGGAGAAAACAGAGTGAAACGCCAAAATTCAAACTGTTACTGGAAACGAACGCTTCAACATAGAAGAACGAAATTTGGGGAACCAAGTGGGCTTAGTGTACTGATCATTACCTGAAAGTATCATCCAGTTTGGGTGAAAAAATAGTTGCTGAGATTTCTGGAGACTCGTAATTTTTGGAAGCTTGGCAACCCCTTTCAATGAAAGTGTTTCTCCCCAGTCACTGCTTAGGGCTACATCAAGAGGAAAAAGAACATAGAGATAGAACCTGAAACTGCTTTATTGTGTCAAGTTTGAAGAAGCTAGCACAAACCGTGTTTGATTTAGAGTTCCAAATACATCTATCAGTATAGGAGAAAACAGAGTGAAACGCCAAAATTCAAACTGTTACTGGAAACGAACGCTTCAACATAGAAGAACGAAATTTGGGGAACCAAGTGGGCTTAGTGTACTGATCATTACCTGAAAGTGTCATCCAGTTTGGGTGAAAAAATAGTTGCTGAGATTTCTGGAGACTCGTAATTTTTGGAAGCTTGGCAACCCCTTGCAATAAAAGTGTTTCTCCCCAGTCACTGCTTAGGGCTACATCAAGAGGAAACAGAACATAGAGATAGAACGTGAAACTGTTTATTGTGTCAAGTTTCAAGAAGCTAGCACAAACCGTGTTTGATTTAGAGTTCCAAATACATCTATCAGTATAGGAGAAAACAGAGTGAAACGCCAAAATTCAAACTGTTACTGGAAACGAACGCTTCAACATAGAAGAACGAAATTTGGGGATCCAAGTGGGCTTAGTGTACTGATCATTACCTGAATGTGTCATCCAGTTTGGGTGAAAAAATAGTTGCTGAGATTTCTGGAGACTCGTAATTTTTGGAAGCTTGGCAACCCCTTGCAATGTAAGTGTTTCTCCCCAGTCACTGCTTAGGGCTACATCAAGAGGAAACAGAACATAGAGATAGAACATGAAACTGCTTTATTGTGTCAAGTTTCAAGAAGCTTGCACAAACTGTGTTTGATTTAGAGTTCCAAATACATGTATCAGTATAGGAGAAAACAGAGTGAAACGCCAAAATTGAAACTGTTACTGGAAACGAACGCTTCAACATAGAAGAACGAAATTTGGGGAACCAAGTGGGCTTAGTGTACTGATCATTACCTGAAAGTATCATCCAGTTTGGGTGAAAAAATAGTTGCTGAGATTTCTGGAGACTCGTAATTTTTGGAAGCTTGGCAACCCCTTTCAATGAAAGTGTTTCTCCCCAGTCACTGCTGAGGGCTACATCAAGAGGAAAAAGAACATAGAGATAGAACGTGAAACTGCTTTATTGTGTCAAGTTTCAAGAAGCTAGCACAAACCGTGTTTGATTTAGAGTTCCAAATACATCTATCAGTATAGGAGAAAACAGAGTGAAACGCCAAAATTCAAACTGTTACTGGAAACGAACGCTTCAACATAGAAGAACGAAATTTGGGGAACCAAGTGGGCTTAGTGTACTGATCATTACCTGAAAGTATCATCCAGTTTGGGTGAAAAAATAGTTGCTGAGATTTCTGGAGACTCGTAATTTTTGGAAGCTTGGCAACCCCTTTCAATGAAAGTGTTTCTCCCCAGTCACTGCTTAGGGCTACATCAAGAGGAAAAAGAACATAGAGATAGAACCTGAAACTGCTTTATTGTGTCAAATTTGAAGAAGCTAGCACAAACCGTGTTTGATTTAGAGTTCCAAATACATCTATCAGTATAGGAGAAAACAGAGTGAAACGCCAAAATTCAAACTGTTACTGGAAACGAACGCTTCAACATAGAAGAACGAAATTTGGGGAACCAAGTGGGCTTAGTGTACTGATCATTACCTGAAAGTGTCATCCAGTTTGGGTGAAAAAATAGTTGCTGAGATTTCTGGAGACTCGTAATTTTTGGAAGCTTGGCAACCCCTTGCAATAAAAGTGTTTCTCCCCAGTCACTGCTTAGGGCTACATCAAGAGGAAACAGAACATAGAGATAGAACGTGAAACTGCTTTATTGTGTCAAGTTTCAAGAAGCTAGCACAAACCGTGTTTGATTTAGAGTTCCAAATACATCTATCAGTATAGGAGAAAACAGAGTGAAACGCCAAAATTCAAACTGTTACTGGAAACGAACGCTTCAACATAGAAGAACGAAATTTGGGGAACCAAGTGGGCTTAGTCTACTGATCATTACCTGAAAGTATCATCAAGTTTGGGTGAAAAAATAGTTGCTGAGATTTCTGGAGACTCGTAATTTTTGGAAGCTTGGCAACCCCTTTCAATGAAAGTGTTTCTCCCCAGTCACTGCTTAGGGCTACATCAAGAGGAAAAAGAACATAGAGATAGAACCTGAAACTGCTTTATTGTGTCAAGTTTGAAGAAGCTAGCACAAACCGTGTTTGATTTAGAGTTCCAAATACATCTATCAGTATAGGAGAAAACAGAGTGAAACGCCAAAATTCAAACTGTTACTGGAAACGAACGCTTCAACATAGAAGAACGAAATTTGGGGAACCAAGTGGGCTTAGTGTACTGATCATTACCTGAAAGTGTCATCCAGTTTGGGTGAAAAAATAGTTGCTGAGATTTCTGGAGACTCATAATTTTTGGAAGCTTGGCAACCCCTTTCAATGAAAGTGTTTCTCCCCAGTCACTGCTTAGGGCTACATCAAGAGGAAACAGAACATAGAGATAGAACGTGAAACTGCTTTATTGTGTCAAGTTTCAAGAAGCTAGCACAAACCGTGTTTGATTTAGAGTTCCAAATACATCTATCAGTATAGGAGAAAACAGAGTGAAACGCCAAAATTCAAACTGTTACTGGAAACGAACGCTTCAACATAGAAGAACGAAATTTGGGGAACCAAGTGGCCTTAGTGTACTGATCATTACCTGAAAGTGTCATCCAGTTTGGGTGAAAAAATAGTTCCTGAGATTTCTGGAGACTCGTAATTTTTGGAAGCTTGGCAACCCCTTGCAATAAAAGTGTTTCTCCCCAGTCACTGCTTAGGGCTACATCAAGAGGAAACAGAACATAGAGATAGAACATGAAACTGCTTTATTGTGTCAAGTTTCAAGAAGCTTGCACAAACTGTGTTTGATTTAGAGTTCCAAATACATGTATCAGTATAGGAGAAAACAGAGTGAAACGCCAAAATTCAAACTGTTACTGGAAACGAACGCTTCAACATAGAAGAACGAAATTTGGGGAACCAAGTGGGCTTAGTGTACTGATCATTACCTGAAAGTGTCATCAAGTTTGGGTGAAAAAATAGTTGCTGAGATTTCTGGAGACTCGTAATTTTTGGAAGCTTGGCAACCCCTTTCAATGAAAGTGTTTCTCCCCAGTCACTGCTTAGGGCTACATCAAGAGGAAACAGAACATAGAGGTAGAACGTGAAACTGTTTATTGTGTCAAGTTTCAAGAAGCTAGCACAAACCGTGTTTGATTTAGAGTTCCAAATACATCTATCAGTATAGGAGAAAACAGAGTGAAACGCCAAAATTCAAACTGTTACTGGAAACGAACGCTTCAACATAGAAGAACGAAATTTGGGGATCCAAGTGGGCTTAGTGTACTGATCATTACCTGAATGTGTCATCCAGTTTGGGTGAAAAAATAGTTGCTGAGATTTCTGGAGACTCGTAATTTTTGGAAGCTTGGCAACCCCTTGCAATGTAAGTGTTTCTCCCCAGTCACTGCTTAGGGCTACATCAAGAGGAAACAGAACATAGAGATAGAACATGAAACTGCTTTATTGTGTCAAGTTTCAAGAAGCTTGCACAAACTGTGTTTGATTTAGAGTTCCAAATACATGTATCAGTATAGGAGAAAACAGAGTGAAACGCCAAAATTGAAACTGTTACTGGAAACGAACGCTTCAACATAGAAGAACGAAATTTGGGGAACCAAGTGGGCTTAGTGTACTGATCATTACCTGAAAGTATCATCCAGTTTGGGTGAAAAAATAGTTGCTGAGATTTCTGGAGACTCGTAATTTTTGGAAGCTTGGCAACCCCTTTCAATGAAAGTGTTTCTCCCCAGTCACTGCTGAGGGCTACATCAAGAGGAAAAAGAACATAGAGATAGAACGTGAAACTGCTTTATTGTGTCAAGTTTCAAGAAGCTAGCACAAACCGTGTTTGATTTAGAGTTCCAAATACATCTATCAGTATAGGAGAAAACAGAGTGAAACGCCAAAATTCAAACTGTTACTGGAAACGAACGCTTCAACATAGAAGAACGAAATTTGGGGAACCAAGTGGGCTTAGTGTACTGATCATTACCTGAAAGTATCATCCAGTTTGGGTGAAAAAATAGTTGCTGAGATTTCTGGAGACTCGTAATTTTTGGAAGCTTGGCAACCCCTTTCAATGAAAGTGTTTCTCCCCAGTCACTGCTTAGGGCTACATCAAGTGGAAAAAGAACATAGAGATAGAACCTGAAACTGCTTTATTGTGTCAAGTTTGAAGAAGCTAGCACAAACCGTGTTTGATTTAGAGTTCCAAATACATCTATCAGTATAGGAGAAAACAGAGTGAAACGCCAAAATTCAAACTGTTACTGGAAACGAACGCTTCAACATAGAAGAACGAAATTTGGGGAACCAAGTGGGCTTAGTGTACTGATCATTACCTGAAAGTGTCATCCAGTTTGGGTGAAAAAATAGTTGCTGAGATTTCTGGAGACTCGTAATTTTTGGAAGCTTGGCAACCCCTTGCAATAAAAGTGTTTCTCCGCAGTCACTGCTTAGGGCTACATCAAGAGGAAACAGAACATAGAGATAGAACGTGAAACTGCTTTATTGTGTCAAGTTTCAAGAAGCTAGCACAAACCGTGTTTGATTTAGAGTTCCAAATACATCTATCAGTATAGGAGAAAACAGAGTGAAACGCCAAAATTCAAACTGTTACTGGAAATGAACGCTTCAACATAGAAGAACGAAATTTGGGGAACCAAGTGGGCTTAGTCTACTGATCATTACCTGAAAGTATCATCCAGTTTGGGTGAAAAAATAGTTGCTGAGATTTCTGGAGACTCGTAATTTTTGGAAGCTTGGCAACCCCTTTCAATGAAAGTGTTTCTCCCCAGTCACTGCTTAGGGCTACATCAAGAGGAAAAAGAACATAGAGATAGAACCTGAAACTGCTTTATTGTGTCAAGTTTCAAGAAGCTAGCACAAACCGTGTTTGATTTAGAGTTCCAAATACATCTATCAGTATAGGAGAAAACAGAGTGAAACGCCAAAATTCAAACTGTTACTGGAAACGAACGCTTCAAAATAGAAGAACGAAATTTGGGGAACCAAGTGGGCTTAGTGTACTGATCATTACCTGAAAGTGTCATCCAGTTTGGGTGAAAAAATAGTTGCTGAGATTTCTGGAGACTCGTAATTTTTGGAAGCTTGGCAACCCCTTTCAATGAAAGTGTTTCTCCCCAGTCACTGCTTAGGGCTACATCAAGAGGAAACAGAACATAGAGATAGAACGTGAAACTGCTTTATTGTGTCAAGTTTCAAGAAGCTAGCACAAACCGTGTTTGATTTAGAGTTCCAAATACATCTATCAGTATAGGAGAAAACAGAGTGAAACGCCAAAATTCAAACTGTTACTGGAAACGAACGCTTCAACATAGAAGAACGAAATTTGGAGAACCAAGTGGGCTTAGTGTACTGATCATTACCTGAAAGTATCATCCAGTTTGGGTGAAAAAATAGTTGCTGAGATTTCTGGAGACTCGTAAATTTTGGAAGCTTGGCAACCCCTTGCAATGTAAGTGTTTCTCCCCAGTCACTGCTTAGGGCTACATCAAGAGGAAACAGAACATAGAGATAGAACATGAAACTGCTTTATTGTGTCAAGTTTCAAGAAGCTTGCACAAACTGTGTTTGATTTAGAGTTCCAAATACATGTATCAGTATAGGAGAAAACAGAGTGAAACGCCAAAATTCAAACTGTTACTGGAAACGAACGCTTCAACATAGAAGAACGAAATTTGGGGAACCAAGTGGGCTTAGTGTACTGATCATTACCTGAAAGTGTCATCAAGTTTGGGTGAAAAAATAGTTGCTGAGATTTCTGGAGACTCGTAATTTTTGGAAGCTTGGCAACCCCTTTCAATGAAAGTGTTTCTCCCCAGTCACTGCTTAGGGCTACATCAAGAGGAAACAGAACATAGAGATAGAACGTGAAACTGCTTTATTGTGTCAAGTTTCAAGAAGCTAGCACAAACCGTGTTTGATTTAGAGTTCCAAATACATCTATCAGTATAGGAGAAAACAGAGTGAAACGCCAAAATTCAAACTGTTACTGGAAACGAACGCTTCAACATAGAAGAACGAAATTTGGGGATCCAAGTGGGCTTAGTGTACTGATCATTACCTGAATGTGTCATCCAGTTTGGGTGAAAAAATAGTTGCTGAGATTGCTGGAGACTCGTAATTTTTGGAAGCTTGGCAACCCCTTGCAATGTAAGTGTTTCTCCCCAGTCACTGCTTAGGGCTACATCAAGAGGAAACAGAACATAGAGATAGAACATGAAACTGCTTTATTGTGTCAAGTTTCAAGAAGCTTGCACAAACTGTGTTTGATTTAGAGTTCCAAATACATGTATCAGTATAGGAGAAAACAGAGTGAAACGCCAAAATTGAAACTGTTACTGGAAACGAACGCTTCAACATAGAAGAACGAAATTTGGGGAACCAAGTGGGCTTAGTGTACTGATCATTACCTGAATGTGTCATCCAGTTTGGGTGAAAAAATAGTTGCTGAGATTTCTGGAGACTCGTAATTTTTGGAAGCTTGGCAACCCCTTTCAATGAAAGTGTTTCTCCTTAGTCACTGCTTAGGGCTACATCAAGAGGAAAAAGAACATAGAGATAGAACGTGAAACTGCTTTATTGTGTCAAGTTTCAAGAAGCTAGCACAAACCGTGTTTGATTTAGAGTTCCAAATACATCTATCAGTATAGGAGAAAACAGAGTGAAACGCCAAAATTCAAACTGTTACTGGAAACGAACGCTTCAACATAGAAGAACGAAATTTGGGGAACCAAGTGGGCTTAGTGTACTGATCATTACCTGAAAGTATCATCCAGTTTGGGTGAAAAAATAGTTGCTGAGATTTCTGGAGACTCGTAATTTTTGGAAGCTTGGCAACCCCTTTCAATGAAAGTGTTTCTCCCCAGTCACTGCTTAGGGCTACATCAAGAGGAAAAAGAACATAGAGATAGAACCTGAAACTGCTTTATTGTGTCAAGTTTGAAGAAGCTAGCACAAACCGTGTTTGATTTAGAGTTCCAAATACATCTATCAGTATAGGAGAAAACAGAGTGAAACGCCAAAATTCAAACTGTTACTGTAAACGAACGCTTCAACATAGAAGAACGAAATTTGGGGAACCAAGTGGGCTTAGTGTACTGATCATTACCTGAAAGTGTCATCCAGTTTGGGTGAAAAAATAGTTGCTGAGATTTCTGGAGACTCGTAATTTTTGGAAGCTTGGCAACCCCTTGCAATAAAAGTGTTTCTCCCCAGTCACTGCTTAGGGCTACATCAAGAGGAAACAGAACATAGAGATAGAACGTGAAACTGCTTTATTGTGTCAAGTTTCAAGAAGCTAGCACAAACCGTGTTTGATTTAGAGTTCCAAATACATCTATCAGTATAGGAGAAAACAGAGTGAAACGCCAAAATTCAAACTGTTACTGGAAACGAACGCTTCAACATAGAAGAACGAAATTTGGGGAACCAAGTGGGCTTAGTGTACTGATCAATACCTGAAAGTATCATCCAGTTTGGGTGAAAAAATAGTTGCTGAGATTTCTGGAGACTCGTAATTTTGGAAGCTTGGCAACCCCTTGCAATGTAAGTGTTTCTCCCCAGTCACTGCTTAGGGCTACATCAAGAGGAAACAGAACATAGAGATAGAACATGAAACTGCTTTATTGTGTCAAGTTTCAAGAAGCTTGCACAAACTGTGTTTGATTTAGAGTTCCAAATACATGTATCAGTATAGGAGAAAACAGAGTGAAACGCCAAAATTCAAACTGTTACTGGAAACGAACGCTTCAACATAGAAGAACGAAATTTGGGGAACCAAGTGGGCTTAGTGTACTGATCATTACCTGAAAGTGTCATCAAGTTTGGGTGAAAAAATAGTTGCTGAGATTTCTGGAGACTCGTAATTTTTGGAAGCTTGGCAACCCCTTTCAATGAAAGTGTTTCTCCCCAGTCACTGCTTAGGGCTACATCAAGAGGAAACAGAACATAGAGATAGAACGTGAAACTGCTTTATTGTGTCAAGTTTCAAGAAGCTAGCACAAACCGTGTTTGATTTAGAGTTCCAAATACATCTATCAGTATAGGAGAAAACAGAGTGAAACGCCAAAATTCAAACTGTTACTGGAAACGAACGCTTCAACATAGAAGAACGAAATTTGGGGATCCAAGTGGGCTTAGTGTACTGATCATTACCTGAATGTGTCATCCAGTTTGGGTGAAAAAATAGTTGCTGAGATTGCTGGAGACTCGTAATTTTTGGAAGCTTGGCAACCCCTTGCAATGTAAGTGTTTCTCCCCAGTCACTGCTTAGGGCTACATCAAGAGGAAACAGAACATAGAGATAGAACATGAAACTGCTTTATTGTGTCAAGTTTCAAGAAGCTTGCACAAACTGTGTTTGATTTAGAGTTCCAAATACATGTATCAGTATAGGAGAAAACAGAGTGAAACGCCAAAATTGAAACTGTTACTGGAAACGAACGCTTCAACATAGAAGAACGAAATTTGGGGAACCAAGTGGGCTTAGTGTACTGATCATTACCTGAATGTGTCATCCAGTTTGGGTGAAAAAATAGTTGCTGAGATTTCTGGAGACTCGTAATTTTTGGAAGCTTGGCAACCCCTTTCAATGAAAGTGTTTCTCCTTAGTCACTGCTTAGGGCTACATCAAGAGGAAAAAGAACATAGAGATAGAACCTGAAACTGCTTTATTGTGTCAAGTTTCAAGAAGCTAGCACAAACCGTGTTTGATTTAGAGTTCCAAATACATCTATCAGTATAGGAGAAAACAGAGTGAAACGCCAAAATTCAAACTGTTACTGGAAACGAACGCTTCAACATAGAAGAACGAAATTTGGGGAACCAAGTGGGCTTAGTGTACTGATCATTACCTGAAAGTATCATCCAGTTTGGGTGAAAAAATAGTTGCTGAGATTTCTGGAGACTCGTAATTTTTGGAAGCTTGGCAACCCCTTTCAATGAAAGTGTTTCTCCCCAGTCACTGCTTAGGGCTACATCAAGAGGAAAAAGAACATAGAGATAGAACCTGAAACTGCTTTATTGTGTCAAGTTTGAAGAAGCTAGCACAAACCGTGTTTGATTTAGAGTTCCAAATACATCTATCAGTATAGGAGAATACAGAGTGAAACGCCAAAATTCAAACTGTTACTGGAAACGAACGCTTCAACATAGAAGAACGAAATTTGGGGAACCAAGTGGGCTTAGTGTACTGATCATTACCTGAAAGTGTCATCCAGTTTGGGTGAAAAAATAGTTGCTGAGATTTCTGGAGACTCGTAATTTTTGGAAGCTTGGCAACCCCTTGCAATAAAAGTGTTTCTCCCCAGTCACTGCTTAGGGCTACATCAAGAGGAAACAGAACATAGAGATAGAACGTGAAACTGCTTTATTGTGTCAAGTTTCAAGAAGCTAGCACAAACCGTGTTTGATTTAGAGTTCCAAATACATCTATCAGTATAGGAGAAAACAGAGTGAAACGCCAAAATACAAACTGTTACTGGAAACGAACGCTTCAACATAGAAGAACGAAATTTGGGGAACCAAGTGGGCTTAGTGTACTGATCAATACCTGAAAGTATCATCCAGTTTGGGTGAAAAAATAGTTGCTGAGATTTCTGGAGACTCGTAAATTTTGGAAGCTTGGCAACCCCTTGCAATGTAAGTGTTTCTCCCCAGTCACTGCTTAGGGCTACATCAAGAGGAAACAGAACATAGAGATAGAACATGAAACTGCTTTATTGTGTCAAGTCTCAAGAAGCTAGCACAAACCGTGTTTGATTTAGAGTTCCAAATACATGTATCAGTATAGGAGAAAACAGAGTGAAACGCCAAAATTCAAACTGTTACTGGAAACGAACGCTTCAACATAGAAGAACGAAATTTGGGGAACCAAGTGGGCTTAGTGTACTGATCATTACCTGAAAGTGTCATCCAGTTTGGGTGAAAAAATAGTTGCTGAGATTTCTGGAGACTCGTAATTTTTGGAAGCTTGGCAACCCCTTTCAATGAAAGTGTTTCTCCCCAGTCACTGCTTAGGGCTACATCAAGAGGAAACAGAACATAGAGATAGAACGTGAAACTGTTTATTGTGTCAAGTTTCAAGAAGCTAGCACAAACCGTGTTTGATTTAGAGTTCCAAATACATCTATCAGTATAGGAGAAAACAGAGTGAAACGCCAAAATTCAAACTGTTACTGGAAACGAACGCTTCAACATAGAAGAACGAAATTTGGGGAACCAAGTGGGCTTAGTGTACTGATCATTACCTGAATGTGTCATCCAGTTTGGGTGAAAAAATAGTTGCTGAGATTTCTGGAGACTCGTAATTTTTGGAAGCTTGGCAACCCTTTGCAATGTAAGTGTTTCTCCCCAGTCACTGCTTAGGGCTACATCAAGAGGAAACAGAACATAGAGATAGAACATGAAACTGCTTTATTGTGTCAAGTTTCAAGAAGCTTGCACAAACTGTGTTTGATTTAGAGTTCCAAATACATGTATCAGTATAGGAGAAAACAGAGTGAAACGCCAAAATTGAAACTGTTACTGGAAACGAACGCTTCAACATAGAAGAACGAAATTTGGGGAACCAAGTGGGCTTAGTGTACTGATCATTACCTGAATGTGTCATCCAGTTTGGGTGAAAAAATAGTTGCTGAGATTTCTGGAGACTCGTAATTTTTGGAAGCTTGGCAACCCCTTTCAATGAAAGTGTTTCTCCCCAGTCACTGCTGAGGGCTACATCAAGAGGAAAAAGAACATAGAGATAGAACGTGAAACTGCTTTATTGTGTCAAGTTTCAAGAAGCTAGCACAAACCGTGTTTGATTTAGAGTTCCAAATACATCTATCAGTATAGGAGAAAACAGAGTGAAACGCCAAAATTCAAACTGTTACTGGAAACGAACGCTTCAACATAGAAGAACGAAATTTGGGGAACCAAGTGGGCTTAGTGTACTGATCATTACCTGAAAGTATCATCCAGTTTGGGTGAAAAAATAGTTGCTGAGATTTCTGGAGACTCGTAATTTTTGGAAGCTTGGCAACCCCTTTCAATGAAAGTGTTTCTCCCCAGTCACTGCTTAGGGCTACATCAAGAGGAAAAAGAACATAGAGATAGAACCTGAAACTGCTTTATTGTGTCAAGTTTGAAGAAGCTAGCACAAACCGTGTTTGATTTAGAGTTCCAAATACATCTATCAGTATAGGAGAAAACAGAGTGAAACGCCAAAATTCAAACTGTTACTGGAAACGAACGCTTCAACATAGAAGAACGAAATTTGGGGAACCAAGTGGGCTTAGTGTACTGATCATTACCTGAAAGTGTCATCCAGTTTGGGTGAAAAAATAGTTGCTGAGATTTCTGGAGACTCGTAATTTTTGGAAGCTTGGCAACCCCTTGCAATAAAAGTGTTTCTCCCCAGTCACTGCTTAGGGCTACATCAAGAGGAAACAGAACATAGAGATAGAACGTGAAACTGCTTTATTGTGTCAAGTTTCAAGAAGCTAGCACAAACCGTGTTTGATTTAGAGTTCCAAATACATCTATCAGTATAGGAGAAAACAGAGTGAAACGCCAAAATTCAAACTGTTACTGGAAACGAACGCTTCAACATAGAAGAACGAAATTTGGGGAACCAAGTGGGCTTAGTGTACTGATCATTACCTGAAAGTGTCATCCAGTTTGGGTGAAAAAATAGTTGCTGAGATTTCTGGAGACTCGTAAATTTTGGAAGCTTGGCAACCCCTTGCAATGTAAGTGTTTCTCCCCAGTCACTGCTTAGGGCTACATCAAGAGGAAACAGAACATAGAGATAGAACATGAAACTGCTTTATTGTGTCAAGTTTCAAGAAGCTTGCACAAACCGTGTTTGATTTAGAGTTCCAAATACATGTATCAGTATAGGAGAAAACAGAGTGAAACGCCAAAATTCAAACTGTTACTGGAAACGAACGCTTCAACATAGAAGAACGAAATTTGGGGAACCAAGTGGGCTTAGTGTACTGATCATTACCTGAAAGTATCATCCAGTTTGGGTGAAAAAATAGTTGCTGAGATTTCTGGAGACTCGTAAATTTTGGAAGCTTGGCAACCCCTTGCAATGAAAGTGTTTCTCCCCAGTCACTGCTTAGGGCTACATCAAGAGGAAACAGAACATAGAGATAGAACATGAAACTGCTTTATTGTGTCAAGTTTCAAGAAGCTTGCACAAACCGTGTTTGATTTAGAGTTCCAAATACATGTATCAGTATAGGAGAAAACAGAGTGAAACGCCAAAATTCAAACTGTTACTGGAAACGAACGCTTCAACATAGAAGAACAAAATTTGGGGAACCAAGTGGGCTTAGTGTACTGATCATTACCTGAAAGTGTCATCAACTTTGGGTGAAAAAATAGTTGCTGAGATTTCTGGAGACTCGTAATTTTTGGAAGCTTGGCAACCCCTTTCAATGAAAGTGTTTCTCCCCAGTCACTGCTTAGGGCTACATCAAGAGGAAACAGAACATAGAGATAGAACGTGAAACTGCTTTATTGTGTCAAGTTTGAAGAAGCTAGCACAAACCGTGTTTGATTTAGAGTTCCAAATACATCTATCAGTATAGGAGAAAACAGAGTGAAACGCCAAAATTCAAACTGTTACTGGAAACGAACGCTTCAACATAGAAGAACGAAATTTGGGGAACCAAGTGGGCTTAGTGTACTGATCATTACCTGAAAGTGTCATCCAGTTTGGGTGAAAAAATAGTTGCTGAGATTTCTGGAGACTCGTAATTTTTGGAAGCTTGGCAACCCCTTGCAATAAAAGTTTTTCCTCCCCAGTCACTGCTTAGGGCTACATCAAGAGGAAACAGAACATAGAGATAGAACGTGAAACTGCTTTATTGTGTCAAGTTTCAAGAAGCTAGCACAAACCGTGTTTGATTTAGAGTTCCAAATACATCTATCAGTATAGGAGAAAACAGAGTGAAACGCCAAAATTCAAACTGTTACTGGAAACGAACGCTTCAACATAGAAGAACGAAATTTGGGGAACCAGGTGGGCTTAGTGTACTGATCATTACCTGAAAGTATCATCCAGTTTGGGTGAAAAAATAGTTGCTGAGATTTCTGGAGACTCGTAAATTTTGGAAGCTTGGCAACCCCTTGCAATGTAAGTGTTTCTCCCCAGTCACTGCTTAGGGCTACATCAAGAGGAAACAGAACATAGAGATAGAACATGAAACTGCTTTATTGTGTCAAGTTTCAAGAAGCTTGCACAAACCGTGTTTGATTTAGAGTTCCAAATACATGTATCAGTATAGGAGAAAACAGAGTGAAACGCCAAAATTCAAACTGTTACTGGAAACGAACGCTTCAACATAGAAGAACGAAATTTGGGGAACCAAGTGGGCTTAGTGTACTGATCATTACCTGAAAGTGTCATCAAGTTTGGGTGAAAAAATAGTTGCTGAGATTTCTGGAGACTCGTAATTTTTGGAAGCTTGGCAACCCCTTTCAATGAAAGTGTTTCTCCCCAGTCACTGCTTAGGGCTACATCAAGAGGAAACAGAACATAGAGATAGAACGTGAAACTGCTTTATTGTGTCAAGTTTCAAGAAGCTAGCACAAACCGTGTTTGATTTAGAGTTCCAAATACATCTATCAGTATAGGAGAAAACAGAGTGAAACGCCAAAATTCAAACTGTTACTGGAAATGAACGCTTCAACATAGAAGAACGAAATTTGGGGAACCAAGTGGGCTTAGTGTACTGATCATTACCTGAAAGTGTCATCCAGTTTGGGTGAAAAAATAGTTGCTGAGATTTCTGGAGACTCGTAAATTTTGGAAGCTTGGCAACCCCTTGCAATGTAAGTGTTTCTCCCCAGTCACTGCTTAGGGCTACATCAAGAGGAAACAGAACATAGAGATAGAACATGAAACTGCTTTATTGTGTCAAGTTTCAAGAAGCTTGCACAAACTGTGTTTGATTTAGAGTTCCAAATACATCTATCAGTATAGGAGAAAACAGAGTGAAACGCCAAAATTCAAACTGTTACTGGAAACGAACGCTTCAACATAGAAGAACGAAATTTGGGGAACCAAGTGGGCTTAGTGTACTGATCATTACCTGAAAGTATCATCCAGTTTGGGTGAAAAAATAGTTGCTGAGATTTCTGGAGACTCGTAAATTTTGGAAGCTTGGCAACCCCTTGCAATGAAAGTGTTTCTCCCCAGTCACTGCTTAGGGCTACATCAAGAGGAAACAGAACATAGAGATAGAACATGAAACTGCTTTATTGTGTCAAGTTTCAAGAAGCTTGCACAAACTGTGTTTGATTTAGAGTTCCAAATACATGTATCAGTATAGGAGAAAACAGAGTGAAACGCCAAAATTCAAACTGTTACTGGAAACGAACGCTTCAACATAGAAGAACAAAATTTGGGGAACCAAGTGGGCTTAGTGTACTGATCATTACCTGAAAGTGTCATCAACTTTGGGTGAAAAAATAGTTGCTGAGATTTCTGGAGACTCGTAATTTTTGGAAGCTTGGCAACCCCTTTCAATGAAAGTGTTTCTCCCCAGTCACTGCTTAGGGCTACATCAAGAGGAAACAGAACATAGAGATAGAACGTGAAACTGCTTTATTGTGTCAAGTTTGAAGAAGCTAGCACAAACCGTGTTTGATTTAGAGTTCCAAATACATCTATCAGTATAGGAGAAAACAGAGTGAAACGCCAAAATTCAAACTGTTACTGGAAACGAACGCTTCAACATAGAAGAACGAAATTTGGGGAACCAAGTGGGCTTAGTGTACTGATCATTACCTGAAAGTGTCATCCAGTTTGGGTGAAAAAATAGTTGCTGAGATTTCTGGAGACTCGTAATTTTTGGAAGCTTGGCAACCCCTTGCAATAAAAGTTTTTCCTCCCCAGTCACTGCTTAGGGCTACATCAAGAGGAAACAGAACATAGAGATAGAACGTGAAACTGCTTTATTGTGTCAAGTTTCAAGAAGCTAGCACAAACCGTGTTTGATTTAGAGTTCCAAATACATCTATCAGTATAGGAGAAAACAGAGTGAAACGCCAAAATTCAAACTGTTACTGGAAACGAACGCTTCAACATAGAAGAACGAAATTTGGGGAACCAGGTGGGCTTAGTGTACTGATCATTACCTGAAAGTATCATCCAGTTTGGGTGAAAAAATAGTTGCTGAGATTTCTGGAGACTCGTAAATTTTGGAAGCTTGGCAACCCCTTTCAATGTAAGTGTTTCTCCCCAGTCACTGCTTAGGGCTACATCAAGAGGAAACAGAACATAGAGATAGAACATGAAACTGCTTTATTGTGTCAAGTTTCAAGAAGCTTGCACAAACTGTGTTTGATTTAGAGTTCCAAATACATGTATCAGTATAGGAGAAAACAGAGTGAAACGCCAAAATTGAAACTGTTACTGGAAACGAACGCTTCAACATAGAAGAACGAAATTTGGGGAACCAAGTGGGCTTAGTGTACTGATCATTACCTGAAAGTGTCATCAAGTTTGGGTGAAAAAATAGTTGCTGAGATTTCTGGAGACTCGTAATTTTTGGAAGCTTGGCAACCCCTTTCAATGAAAGTGTTTCTCCCCAGTCACTGCTTAGGGCTACATCAAGAGGAAACAGAACATAGAGATAGAACGTGAAACTGCTTTATTGTGTCAAGTTTCAAGAAGCTAGCACAAACCGTGTTTGATTTAGAGTTCCAAATACATCTATCAGTATAGGAGAAAACAGAGTGAAACGCCAAAATTCAAACTGTTACTGGAAATGAACGCTTCAACATAGAAGAACGAAATTTGGGGAACCAAGTGGGCTTAGTGTACTGATCATTACCTGAAAGTATCATCCAGTTTGGGTGAAAAAATAGTTGCTGAGATTTCTGGAGACTCGTAAATTTTGGAAGCTTGGCAACCCCTTGCAATGAAAGTGTTTCTCCCCAGTCACTGCTTATGGCTACATCAAGAGGAAACAGAACATAGAGATAGAACGTGAAACTGCTTTATTGTGTCAAGTTTTAACAAGCTAGCACAAACCGTGTTTGATTTAGAGTTCCAAATACATCTATCAGTATAGGAGAAAACAGAGTGAAACGCCAAAATTCAAACTGTTACTGGAAACGAACGCTTCAACATAGAAGAACGAAATTTGGGGAACCAAGTGGCCTTAGTGTACTGATCATTACCTGAAAGTATCATCCAGTTTGGGTGAAAAAATAGTTCCTGAGATTTCTGGAGACTCGTAAATTTTTAAAGCTTGGCAACCCCTTGCAATGAAAGTGTTTCTCTCCAGTCACTGCTTAGGGCTACATCAAGAGGAAACAGAACATAGAGATAGAACGTGAAACTGCTTTATTGTGTCAAGTTTGAAGAAGCTAGCACAAACCGTGTTTGATTTAGAGTTCCAAATACATCTATCAGTATAGGAGAAAACAGAGTGAAACGCCAAAATTCAAACTGTTACTGGAAACGAACGCTTCAACATAGAAGAACGAAATTTGGGGAACCAAGTGGGCTTAGTGTACTGATCATTACCTGAAAGTGTCATCAAGTTTGGGTGAAAAAATAGTTGCTGAGATTTCTGGAGACTCGTAATTTTTGGAAGCTTGGCAACCCCTTTCAATGAAAGTGTTTCTCCCCAGTCACTGCTTAGGGCTACATCAAGAGGAAACAGAACATAGAGATAGAACGTGAAACTGCTTTATTGTGTCAAGTTTCAAGAAGCTAGCACAAACCGTGTTTGATTTAGAGTTCCAAATACATCTATCAGTATAGGAGAAAACAGAGTGAAACGCCAAAATTCAAACTGTTACTGGAAATGAACGCTTCAACATAGAAGAACGAAATTTGGGGAACCAAGTGGGCTTAGTGTACTGATCATTACCTGAAAGTATCATCCAGTTTGGGTGAAAAAATAGTTGCTGAGATTTCTGGAGACTCGTAAATTTTGGAAGCTTGGCAACCCCTTGCAATGAAAGTGTTTCTCCCCAGTCACTGCTTATGGCTACATCAAGAGGAAACAGAACATAGAGATAGAACGTGAAACTGCTTTATTGTGTCAAGTTTTAACAAGCTAGCACAAACCGTGTTTGATTTAGAGTTCCAAATACATCTATCAGTATAGGAGAAAACAGAGTGAAACGCCAAAATTCAAACTGTTACTGGAAACGAACGCTTCAACATAGAAGAACGAAATTTGGGGAACCAAGTGGCCTTAGTGTACTGATCATTACCTGAAAGTATCATCCAGTTTGGGTGAAAAAATAGTTCCTGAGATTTCTGGAGACTCGTAAATTTTTAAAGCTTGGCAACCCCTTGCAATGAAAGTGTTTCTCTCCAGTCACTGCTTAGGGCTACATCAAGAGGAAACAGAACATAGAGATAGAACGTGAAACTGCTTTATTGTGTCAAGTTTGAAGAAGCTAGCACAAACCGTGTTTGATTTAGAGTTCCAAATACATCTATCAGTATAGGAGAAAACAGAGTGAAACGCCAAAATTCAAACTGTTACTGGAAACGAACGCTTCAACATAGAAGAACGAAATTTGGGGAACCAAGTGGGCTTAGTGTACTGATCATTACCTGAAAGTGTCATCCAGTTTGGGTGAAAAAATAGTTGCTGAGATTTCTGGAGACTCGTAATTTTTGGAAGCTTGGCAACCCCTTGCAATAAAAGTGTTTCTCCCCAGTCACTGCTTAGGGCTACATCAAGAGGAAACAGAACATAGAGATAGAACGTGAAACTGCTTTATTGTGTCAAGTTTGAAGAAGCTAGCACAAACCGTGTTTGATTTAGAGTTCCAAATACATCTATCAGTATAGGAGAAAACAGAGTGAAACGCCAAAATTCAAACTGTTACTGGAAACGAACGCTTCAACATAGAAGAACGAAATTTGGGAATCCAAGTGGGCTTAGTGTACTGATAATTACCTGAATGTGTCATCCAGTTTGGGTGAAAAAATAGTTGCTGAGATTTCTGGAGACTCGTAATTTTTGGAAGCTTGGCAACCCCTTTCAATGAAAGTGTTTCTCCCCAGTCACTGCTTAGGGCTACATCAAGAGGAAACAGAACATAGAGATAGAACGTGAAACTGCTTTATTGTGTCAAGTTTGAAGAAGCTAGCACAAACCGTGTTTGATTTAGAGTTCCAAATACATCTATCAGTATAGGAGAAAACAGAGTGAAACGCCAAAATTCAAACTGTTACTGGAAACGAACGCTTCAACATAGAAGAACGAAATTTGGGGAACCAAGTGGGCTTAGTGTACTGATCATTACCTGAAAGTGTCATCCAGTTTGGGTGAAAAAATAGTTGCTGAGATTTCTGGAGACTCGTAATTTTTGGAAGCTTGGCAACCCCTTGCAATAAAAGTGTTTCTCCCCAGTCACTGCTTAGGGCTACATCAAGAGGAAACAGAACATAGAGATAGAACGTGAAACTGCTTTATTGTGTCAAGTTTGAAGAAGCTAGCACAAACCGTGTTTGATTTAGAGTTCCAAATACATCTATCAGTATAGGAGAAAACAGAGTGAAACGCCAAAATTCAAACTGTTACTGGAAACGAACGCTTCAACATAGAAGAACGAAATTTGGGGAACCAAGTGGGCTTAGTGTACTGATCATTACCTGAAAGTATCATCCAGTTTGGGTGAAAAAATAGTTGCTGAGATTTCTGGAGACTCGTAAATTTTGGAAGCTTGGCAACCCCTTGCAATGTAAGTGTTTCTCCCCAGTCACTGCTTAGGGCTACATCAAGAGGAAACAGAACATAGAGATAGAACATGAAACTGCTTTATTGTGTCAAGTTTCAAGAAGCTTGCACAAACTGTGTTTGATTTAGAGTTCCAAATACATGTATCAGTATAGGAGAAAACAGAGTGAAACGCCAAAATTCAAACTGTTACTGGAAACGAACGCTTCAACATAGAAGAACGAAATTTGGGGAACCAAGTGGGCTTAGTGTACTGATCATTACCTGAAAGTGTCATCAAGTTTGGGTGAAAAAATAGCTGCTGAGATTTCTGGAGACTCGTAATTTTTGGAAGCTTGGCAACCCCTTTCAATGAAAGTGTTTCTCCCCAGTCACTGCTTAGGGCTACATCAAGAGGAAACAGAACATAGAGATAGAACGTGAAACTGCTTTATTGTGTCAAGTTTCAAGAAGCTAGCACAAACCGTGTTTGATTTAGAGTTCCAAATACATCTATCAGTATAGGAGAAAACAGAGTGAAACGCCAAAATTCAAACTGTTACTGGAAACGAACGCTTCAACATAGAAGAACGAAATTTGGGGAACCAAGTGGGCTTAGTGTACTGATCATTACCTGAAAGTATCATCCAGTTTGGGTGAAAAAATAGTTGCTGAGATTTCTGGAGACTCGTAAATTTTGGAAGCTTGGCAACCCCTTGCAATGAAAGTGTTTCTCCCCAGTCACTGCTTATGGCTACATCAAGAGGAAACAAAACATAGAGATAGAACCTGAAACTGCTTTATTGTGTCAAGTTTCAAGAAGCTAGCACAAACCGTGTTTGATTTAGAGTTCCAAATACATCTATCAGTATAGGAGAAAACAGAGTGAAACGCCAAAATTCAAACTGTTACTGGAAACGAACGCTTCAACATAGAAGAACGAAATTTGGGGAACCAAGTGGCCTTAGTGTACTGATCATTACCTGAAAGTATCATCCAGTTTGGGTGAAAAAATAGTTCCTGAGATTTCTGGAGACTCGTAAATTTTAAAAGCTTGGCAACCCCTTGCAATGAAAGTGTTTCTCTCCAGTCACTGCTTAGGGCTACATCAAGAGGAAAAAGAACATAGAGATAGAACGTGAAACTGCTTTATTGTGTCAAGTTTCAAGAAGCTAGCACAAACCGTGTTTGATTTAGAGTTCCAAATACATCTATCAGTATAGGAGAAAACAGAGTGAAACGCCAAAATTCAAACTGTTACTGGAAACGAACGCTTCAACATAGAAGAACGAAATTTTGGGAACCAAGTGGGCTTAGTGTACTGATCATTACCTGAAAGTGTCATCCAGTTTGGGTGAAAAAATAGTTGCTGAGATTTCTGGAGACTCGTAATTTTTGGAAGCTTGGCAACCCCTTTCAATGAAAGTGTTTCTCCCCAGTCACTGCTTAGGGCTACATCAAGAGGAAACAGAACATAGAGATAGAACGTGAAACTGCTTTATTGTGTCAAGTTTCAAGAAGCTAGCACAAACCGTGTTTGATTTAGAGTTCCAAATACATCTATCAGTATAGGAGAAAACAGAGTGAAACGCCAAAATTCAAACTGTTACTGGAAACGAACGCTTCAACATAGAAGAACGAAATTTGGGGAACCAAGTGGGCTTAGTGTACTGATCATTACCTGAAAGTGTCATCCAGTTTGGGTGAAAAAATAGTTGCTGAGATTTCTGGAGACTCGTAATTTTTGGAAGCTTGGCAACCCCTTTCAATGAAAGTGTTTCTCCCCAGTCACTGCTTAGGGCTACATCAAGAGGAAAAAGAACATAGAGATAGAACCTGAAACTGCTTTATTGTGTCAAGTTTGAAGAAGCTAGCACAAACCGTGTTTGATTTAGAGTTCCAAATACATCTATCAGTATAGGAGAAAACAGAGTGAAACGCCAAAATTCAAACTGTTACTGGAAACGAACGCTTCAACATAGAAGAACGAAATTTGGGGAACCAAGTGGGCTTAGTGTACTGATCATTACCTGAAAGTGTCATCCAGTTTGGGTGAAAAAATAGTTGCTGAGATTTCTGGAGACTCGTAATTTTTGGAAGCTTGGCAACCCCTTGCAATAAAAGTGTTTCTCCCCAGTCACTGCTTAGGGCTACATCAAGAGGAAACAGAACATAGAGATAGAACGTGAAACTGCTTTATTGTGTCAAGTTTGAAGAAGCTAGCACAAACCGTGTTTGATTTAGAGTTCCAAATACATCTATCAGTATAGGAGAAAACAGAGTGAAACGCCAAAATTCAAACTGTTACTGGAAACGAACGCTTCAACATAGAAGAACGAAATTTGGGGAACCAAGTGGGCTTAGTGTACTGATCATTACCTGAAAGTGTCATCCAGTTTGGGTGAAAAAATAGTTGCTGAGATTTCTGGAGACTCGTAATTTTTGGAAGCTTGGCAACCCCTTGCAATAAAAGTGTTTCTCCCCAGTCACTGCTTAGGGCTACATCAAGAGGAAACAGAACATAGAGATAGAATGTGAAACTGCTTTATTGTGTCAAGTTTGAAGAAGCTAGCACAAACCGTGTTTGATTTAGAGTTCCAAATACATCTATCAGTATAGGAGAAAACAGAGTGAAACGCCAAAATTCAAACTGTTACTGGAAACGAACGCTTCAACATAGAAGAACGAAATTTGGGGAACCAAGTGGGCTTAGTGTACTGATCATTACCTGAAAGTATCATCCAGTTTGGGTGAAAAAATAGTTGCTGAGATTTCTGGAGACTCGTAAATTTTGGAAGCTTGGCAACCCCTTGCAATGTAAGTGTTTCTCCCCAGTCACTGCTTAGGGCTACATCAAGAGGAAACAGAACATAGAGACAGAACATGAAACTGCTTTATTGTGTCAAGTTTCAAGAAGCTTGCACAAACTGTGTTTGATTTAGAGTTCCAAATACATGTATCAGTATAGGAGAAAACAGAGTGAAACGCCAAAATTCAAACTGTTACTGGAAACGAACGCTTCAACATAGAAGAACGAAATTTGGGGAACCAAGTGGGCTTAGTGTACTGATCATTACCTGAAAGTGTCATCAAGTTTGGGTGAAAAAATAGCTGCTGAGATTTCTGGAGACTCGTAATTTTTGGAAGCTTGGCAACCCCTTTCAATGAAAGTGTTTCTCCCCAGTCACTGCTTAGGGCTACATCAAGAGGAAACAGAACATAGAGATAGAACGTGAAACTGCTTTATTGTGTCAAGTTTCAAGAAGCTAGCACAAACCGTGTTTGATTTAGAGTTCCAAATACATCTATCAGTATAGGAGAAAACAGAGTGAAACGCCAAAATTCAAACTGTTACTGGAAACGAACGCTTCAACATAGAAGAACGAAATTTGGGGAACCAAGTGGGCTTAGTGTACTGATCATTACCTGAAAGTATCATCCAGTTTGGGTGAAAAAATAGTTGCTGAGATTTCTGGAGACTCGTAAATTTTGGAAGCTTGGCAACCCCTTGCAATGAAAGTGTTTCTCCCCAGTCACTGCTTATGGCTACATCAAGAGGAAACAGAACATAGAGATAGAACGTGAAACTGCTTTATTGTGTCAAGTTTCAAGAAGCTAGCACAAACCGTGTTTGATTTAGAGTTCCAAATACATCTATCAGTATAGGAGAAAACAGAGTGAAACGCCAAAATTCAAACTGTTACTGGAAACGAACGCTTCAACATAGAAGAACGAAATTTGGGGAACCAAGTGGGCTTAGTGTACTGATCATTACCTGAAAGTGTCATCCAGTTTGGGTGAAAAAATAGTTGCTGAGATTTCTGGAGACTCGTAATTTTTGGAAGCTTGCAAACCCCTTGCAATGTAAGTGTTTCTCCCCAGTCACTGCTTAGGGCTACATCAAGAGGAAACAGAACATAGAGATAGAACGTGAAACTGCTTTATTGTGTCAAGTTTCAAGAAGCTAGCACAAACCGTGTTTGATTTAGAGTTCCAAATACATCTATCAGTATAGGAGAAAACAGAGTGAAACGCCAAAATTCAAACTGTTACTGGAAACGAACGCTTCAACATAGAAGAACGAAATTTGGGGAACCAAGTGGGCTTAGTGTACTGATCATTACCTGAAAGTGTCATCCAGTTTGGGTGAAAAAATAGTTGCTGAGATTTCTGGAGACTCGTAATTTTTGGAAGCTTGGCAACCCCTTTCAATGAAAGTGTTTCTCCCCAGTCACTGCTTAGGGCTACATCAAGAGGAAACAGAACATAGAGATAGAACGTGAAACTGCTTTATTGTGTCAAGTTTCAAGAAGCTAGCACAAACCGTGTTTGATTTAGAGTTCCAAATACATCTATCAGTGTAGGAGAACAGAGAGTGAAATGCCAAAATTCAAACTGTTACTGGAAACGAACGCTTCAATATAGAAAACGAAATTTGGGGAACCAAGTGGGCTTAGTGTACTGATCATTACCTGAAACTGTCATCCAGTTTGGGTGAAAAAATAGTTGCTGAGATTTCTGGAGACTCGTAATTTTTGGAAGCTTGGCAACCCCTTTCAATGAAAGTGTTTCTCCCCAGTCACTGCTTAGGGCTACATCAAGAGGAAACAGAACATAGAGATAGAACGTGAAACTGCTTTATTGTGTCAAGTTTCAAGAAGCTAGCACAAACCGTGTTTGATTTAGAGTTCCAAATACATCTATCAGTATAGGAGAAAACAGAGTGAAATGCCAAAATTCAAACTGTTACTGGAAAGGAACGCTTCAACATAGAAGAACGAAATTTGGGGAACCAAGTGGGCTTAGTGTACTGATCATTACCTGAAAGTATCATCCAGTTTGGGTGAAAAAATAGTTGCTGAGATTTCTGGAGACTCGTAATTTTTGGAAGCTTGGCAACCCCTTTCAATGAAAGTGTTTCTCCCCAGTCACTGCTTAGGGCTACATCAAGAGGAAAAAGAACATAGAGATAGAACGTGAAACTGCTTTATTGTGTCAAGTTTCAAGAAGCTAGCACAAACCGTGTTTGATTTAGAGTTCCAAATACATCTATCAGTATAGGAGAAAACAGAGTGAAACGCCAAAATTCAAACTGTTACTGGAAACGAACGCTTCAACATAGAAGAACGAAATTTGGGGAACCAAGTGGGCTTAGTGTACTGATCATTACCTGAAAGTGACATCCAGTTTGGGTGAAAAAATAGTTGCTGAGATTTCTGGAGACTCGTAATTTTTGGAAGCTTGGCAACCCCTTTCAATGAAAGTGTTTCTCCCCAGTCACTGCTTAGGGCTACATCAAGAGGAAACAGAACATAGAGATAGAACGTGAAACTGCTTTATTGTGTCAAGTTTCAAGAAGCTAGCACAAACCGTGTTTGATTTAGAGTTCCAAATACATCTATCAGTATAGGAGAAAACAGAGTGAAACGCCAAAATTCAAACTGTTACTGGAAACGAACGCTTCAACATAGAAGAACGAAATTTGGGGAACCAAGTGGGCTTAGTGTACTGATCATTACCTGAAACTGTCATCCAGTTTGGGTGAAAAAATAGTTGCTGAGATTTCTGGAGACTCGTAATTTTTGGAAGCTTGGCAACCCCTTTCAATGAAAGTGTTTCTCCCCAGTCACTGCTTAGGGCTACATCAAGAGGAAACAGAACATAGAGATAGAACGTGAACCTGCTTTATTGTGTCAAGTTTCAAGAAGCTAGCACAAACCGTGTTTGATTTAGAGTTCCAAATACATCTATCAGTATAGGAGAAAACAGAGTGAAACGCCAAAATTCAAACTGTTACTGGAAACGAACGCTTCAACATAGAAGAACGAAATTTGGGGAACCAAGTGGGCTTAGTGTACTGATCATTACCTGAAACTGTCATCCAGTTTGGGTGAAAAAATAGTTGCTGAGATTTCTGGAGACTCGTAATTTTTGGAAGCTTGGCAACCCCTTTCAATGAAAGTGTTTCTCCCCAGTCACTGCTTAGGGCTACATCAAGAGGAAACAGAACATAGAGATAGAACGTGAAACTGCTTTATTGTGTCTAGTTTCAAGAAGCTAGCACAAACCGTGTTTGATTTAGAGTTCCAAATACATCTATCAGTGTAGGAGAACACAGAGTGAAACGCCAAAATTCAAACTGTTACTGGAAACGAACGCTTCAATATAGAAGAACGAAATTTGGGGAACCAAGTGGGCTTAGTGTACTGATCATTACCTGAAGGTGTCATCAAGTTTGGGTGAAAAAATAGTTGCTGAGATTTCTGGAGACTCGTAATTTTTGGAAGCTTGGCAACCCCTTTCAATGAAAGTGTTTCTCCCCAGTCACTGCTTAGGGCTACATCAAGAGGAAAAAGAACATAGAGATAGAACCTGAAACTGCTTTATTGTGTCAAGTTTCAAGAAGCTAGCACAAACCGTGTTTGATTTAGAGTTCCAAATACATCTATCAGTATAGGAGAAAACAGAGTGAAACTCCAAAATTCAAACTGTTACTGGAAACGAACGCTTCAACATAGAAGAACGAAATTTGGGGAACCAAGTGGGCTTAGTGTACTGATCATTACCTGAAACTGTCATCCAGTTTGGGTGAAAAAATAGTTGCTGAGATTTCTGGAGACTCGTAATTTTTGGAAGCTTGGCAACCCCTTTCAATGAAAGTGTTTCTCCCCAGTCACTGCTTAGGGCTACATCAAGAGGAAACAGAACATAGAGATAGAACGTGAAACTGCTTTATTGTGTCTAGTTTCAAGAAGCTAGCACAAACCGTGTTTGATTTAGAGTTCCAAATACATCTATCAGTGTAGGAGAACACAGAGAGAAACGCCAAAATTCAAACTGTTACTGGAAACGAACGCTTCAATATAGAAGAACGAAATTTGGGGAACCAAGTGGGCTTAGTGTACTGATCATTACCTGAAGGTGTCATCAAGTTTGGGTGAAAAAATAGTTGCTGAGATTTCTGGAGACTCGTAATTTTTGGAATCTTGGCAACCCCTTTCAATGAAAGTGTTTCTCCCCAGTCACTGCTTAGGGCTACATCAAGAGGAAAAAGAACATAGAGATAGAACCTGAAACTGCTTTATTGTGTCAAGTTTCAAGAAGCTAGCACAAACCGTGTTTGATTTAGAGTTCCAAATACATCTATCAGTATAGGAGAAAACAGAGTGAAACGCCAAAATTCAAACTGTTACTGGAAACGAACGCTTCAACATAGAAGAACGAAATTTGGGGAACCAAGTGGGCTTAGTGTACTGATCATTACCTGAATGTGTCATCCAGTTTGGGTGAAAAAATAGTTGCTGAGATTTCTGGAGACTCGTAATTTTTGGAAGCTTGGCAACCCCTTTCAATGAAAGTGTTTCTCCCCAGTCACTGCTTAGGGCTACATCAAGAGGAAAAAGAACATAGAGATAGAACGTGAAACTGCTTTATTGTGTCAAGTTTCAAGAAGCTAGCACAAACCGTGTTTGATTTAGAGTTCCAAATACATCTATCAGTATAGGAGAAAACAGAGTGAAACGCCAAAATTCAAACTGTTACTGGAAACGAACGCTTCAACATAGAAGAACGAAATTTGGGGAACCAAGTGGGCTTAGTGTACTGATCATTACCTGAAAGTATCATCCAGTTTGGGTGAAAAAATAGTTGCTGAGATTTCTGGAGACTCGTAATTTTTGGAAGCTTGGCAACCCCTTTCAATGAAAGTGTTTCTCCCCAGTCACTGCTTAGGGCTACATCAAGAGGAAACAGAACATAGAGATAGAACGTGAAACTGCTTTATTGTGTCAAGTTTCAAGAAGCTAGCACAAACCGTGTTTGATTTAGAGTTCCAAATACATCTATCAGTATAGGAGAAAACAGAGTGAAACGCCAAAATTCAAACTGTTACTGGAAACGAACGCTTCAATATGGAAGAACGAAATTTGGGGAACCAAGTGGGCTTAGTGTACTGATCATTACCTGAAAGTATCATCCAGTTTGGGTGAAAAAATAGTTGCTGAGATTTCTGGAGACTCGTAATTTTTGGAAGCTTGGCAACCCCTTTCAATGAAAGTGTTTCTCCCCAGTCACTGCTTAGGGCTACATCAAGAGGAAACAGAACATAGAGATAGAACGTGAAACTGCTTTATTGTGTCAAGTTTCAAGAAGCTAGCACAAACCGTGTTTGATTTAGAGTTCCAAATACATCTATCAGTATAGGAGAAAACAGAGTGAAATGCCAAAATTCAAACTGTTACTGGAAACGAACACTTCAACATAGAAGAACAAAATTTGGGGAACCAAGTGGGCTTAGTGTACTGATCATTACCTGAATGTGTCATCCAGTTTGGGTGAAAAAATAGTTGCTGAGATTTCTGGAGACTCGTAATTTTTGGAAGCTTGGCAACCCCTTGCAATGTAAGTGTTTCTCCCCAGTCACTGCTTAGGGCTACATCAAGAGGAAACAGAACATAGAGATAGAATGTCAAACTGCTTTATTGTGTGAAGTTTCAAGAAGCTAGCACAAACCGTGTTTGATTTAGAGTTCCAAATACATCTCTCAGTATAGGAGAAAACAGAGTGAAACGCCAAAATTCAAACTGTTACTGGAAACGGACGCTTCAACATAGAAGAACGAAATTTGGGGAACCAAGTGGGCTTAGTGTACTGATCATTACCTGAATGTGTCATCCAGTTTGGGTGAAAAAATAGTTGCTGAGATTTCTGGAGACTCGTAATTTTTGGAATCTTGGCAACCCCTTTCAATGAAAGTGTTTCTCCCCAGTCACTGCTTAGGGCTACATCAAGAGGAAAAAGAACATAGAGATAGAACCTGAAACTGCTTTATTGTGTCAAGTTTCAAGAAGCTAGCACAAACCGTGTTTGATTTAGAGTTCCAAATACATCTATCAGTATAGGAGAAAACAGAGTGAAACGCCAAAATTCAAACTGTTACTGGAAACGAACGCTTCAACATAGAAGAACGAAATTTGGGGAACCAAGTGGGCTTAGTGTACTGATCATTACCTGAATGTGCCATCCAGTTTGGGTGAAAAAATAGTTGCTGAGATTTCTGGAGACTCGTAATTTTTGGAAGCTTGGCAACCCCTTTCAATGAAAGTGTTTCTCCCCAGTCACTGCTTAGGGCTACATCAAGAGGAAAAAGAACATAGAGATAGAACGTGAAACTGCTTTATTGTGTCAAGTTTCAAGAAGCTAGCACAAACCGTGTTTGATTTAGAGTTCCAAATACATCTATCAGTATAGGAGAAAACAGAGTGAAACGCCAAAATTCAAACTGTTACTGGAAACGAACGCTTCAACATAGAAGAACGAAATTTGGGGAACCAAGTGGGCTTAGTGTACTGATCATTACCTGAAAGTATCATCCAGTTTGGGTGAAAAAATAGTTGCTGAGATTTCTGGAGACTCGTAATTTTTGGAAGCTTGGCAACCCCTTTCAATGAAAGTGTTTCTCCCCAGTCACTGCTTAGGGCTACATCAAGAGGAAACAGAACATAGAGATAGAACGTGAAACTGCTTTATTGTGTCAAGTTTCAAGAAGCTAGCACAAACCGTGTTTGATTTAGAGTTCCAAATACATCTATCAGTATAGGAGAAAACAGAGTGAAACGCCAAAATTCAAACTGTTACTGGAAACGAACGCTTCAACATAGAAGAACGAAATTTGGGGAACCAAGTGGGCTTAGTGTACTGATCATTACCTGAAAGTATCATCCAGTTTGGGTGAAAAAATAGTTGCTGAGATTTCTGGAGACTCGTAATTTTTGGAAGCTTGGCAACCCCTTTCAATGAAAGTGTTTCTCCCCAGTCACTGCTTAGGGCTACATCAAGAGGAAACAGAACATAGAGATAGAACGTGAAACTGCTTTATTGTGTCAAGTTTCAAGAAGCTAGCACAAACCGTGTTTGATTTAGAGTTCCAAATACATCTATCAGTATAGGAGAAAACAGAGTGAAATGCCAAAATTCAAACTGTTACTGGAAACGAACACTTCAACATAGAAGAACAAAATTTGGGGAACCAAGTGGGCTTAGTGTACTGATCATTACCTGAATGTGTCATCCAGTTTGGGTGAATAAATAGTTGCTGAGATTTCTGGAGACTCGTAATTTTTGGAAGCTTGGCAACCCCTTGCAATGTAAGTGTTTCTCCCCAGTCACTGCTTAGGGCTACATCAAGAGGAAACAGAACATAGAGATAGAATGTCAAACTGCTTTATTGTGTGAAGTTTCAAGAAGCTAGCACAAACCGTGTTTGATTTAGAGTTCCAAATACATCTCTCAGTATAGGAGAAAACAGAGTGAAACGCCAAAATTCAAACTGTTACTGGAAACGGACGCTTCAACATAGAAGAACGAAATTTGGGGAACCAAGTGGGCTTAGTGTACTGATCATTACCTGAATGTGTCATCCAGTTTGGGTGAAAAAATAGTTGCTGAGATTTCTGGAGACTCGTAATTTTTGGAATCTTGGCAACCCCTTTCAATGAAAGTGTTTCTCCCCAGTCACTGCTTAGGCCTACATCAAGAGGAAAAAGAACATAGAGATAGAACCTGAAACTGCTTTATTGTGTCAAGTTTCAAGAAGCTAGCACAAACCGTGTTTGATTTAGAGTTCCAAATACATCTATCAGTATAGGAGAAAACAGAGTGAAACGCCAAAATTCAAACTGTTACTGGAAACGAACGCTTCAACATAGAAGAACGAAATTTGGGGAACCAAGTGGGCTTAGTGTACTGATCATTACCTGAATGTGTCATCCAGTTTGGGTGAAAAAATAGTTGCTGAGATTTCTGGAGACTCGTAATTTTTGGAAGCTTGGCAACCCCTTTCAATGAAAGTGTTTCTCCCCAGTCACTGCTTAGGGCTACATCAAGAGGAAAAAGAACATAGAGATAGAATCTGAAACTGCTTTATTGTGTCAAGTTTCAAGAAGCTAGCACAAACCGTGTTTGATTTAGAGTTCCAAATACATCTATCAGTATAGGAGAAAACAGAGTGAAACGCCAAAATTCAAACTGTTACTGGAAACGAACGCTTCAACATAGAAGAACGAAATTTGGGGAACCAAGTGGGCTTAGTGTACTGATCATTACCTGAAAGTATCATCCAGTTTGGGTGAAAAAATAGTTGCTGAGATTTCTGGAGACTCGTAATTTTTGGAAGCTTGGCAACCCCTTTCAATGAAAGTGTTTCTCCCCAGTCACTGCTTAGGGCTACATCAAGAGGAAACAGAACATAGAGATAGAACGTGAAACTCCTTTATTGTTTCAAGTTTCAAGAAGCTAGCACAAACCGTGTTTGATTTAGAGTTCCAAATACATCTATCAGTATAGGAGAAAACAGAGTGAAACGCCAAAATTCAAACTGTTACTGGAAACGAACGCTTCAACATAGAAGAACGAAATTTGGGGAACCAAGTGGGCTTAGTGTACTGATCATTACCTGAAAGTATCATCCAGTTTGGGTGAAAAAATAGTTGCTGAGATTTCTGGAGACTCGTAATTTTTGGAAGCTTGGCTACCCCTTTCAATGAAAGTGTTTCTCCCCAGTCACTGCTTAGGGCTACATCAAGAGGAAACAGAACATAGAGATAGAACGTGAAACTGCTTTATTGTGTCAAGTTTCAAGAAGCTAGCACAAACCGTGTTTGATTTAGAGTTCCAAATACATCTATCAGTATAGGAGAAAACAGAGTGAAATGCCAAAATTCAAACTGTTACTGGAAACGAACACTTCAACATAGAAGAACAAAATTTGGGGAACCACGTGGGCTTAGTGTACTGATCATTACCTGAATGTGTCATCCAGTTTGGGTGAAAAAATAGTTGCTGAGATTTCTGGAGACTCGTAATTTTTGGAAGCTTGGCAACCCCTTGCAATGTAAGTGTTTCTCCCCAGTCACTGCTTAGGGCTACATCAAGAGGAAACAGAACATAGAGATAGAATGTCAAACTGCTTTATTGTGTGAAGTTTCAAGAAGCTAGCACAAACCGTGTTTGATTTAGAGTTCCAAATACATCTCTCAGTATAGGAGAAAACAGAGTGAAACGCCAAAATTCAAACTGTTACTGGAAACGGACGCTTCAACATAGAAGAACGAAATTTGGGGAACCAAGTGGGCTTAGTGTACTGATCATTACCTGAATGTGTCATCCAGTTTGGGTGAAAAAATAGTTGCTGAGATTTCTGGAGACTCGTAATTTTTGGAAGCTTGGCAACCCCTTTCAATGAAAGTGTTTCTCCCCAGTCACTGCTTAGGGCTACATCAAGAGGAAACAGAACATAGAGATAGAACGTGAAACTGCTTTATTGTGTCAAGTTTCAAGAAGCTAGCACAAACCGTGTTTGATTTAGAGTTCCAAATACATCTATCAGTATAGGAGAAAACAGAGTGAAACGCCAAAATTCAAACTGTTACTGGAAACGAACGCTTCAACATAGAAGAACGAAATTTGGGGAACCAAGTGGGCTTAGTGTACTGATCATTACCTGAAAGTATCATCCAGTTTGGGTGAAAAAATAGTTGCTGAGATTTCTGGAGACTCGTAATTTTTGGAAGCTTGGCAACCCCTTTCAATGAAAGTGTTTCTCCCCAGTCACTGCTTAGGGCTACATCAAGAGGAAACAGAACATAGAGATAGAACGTGAAACTGCTTTATTGTGTCAAGTTTCAAGAAGCTAGCACAAACCGTGTTTGATTTAGAGTTCCAAATACATCTATCAGTATAGGAGAAAACAGAGTGAAATGCCAAAATTCAAACTGTTACTGGAAACGAACGCTTCAACATAGAAGAACAAAATTTGGGGAACCAAGTGGGCTTAGTGTACTGATCATTACCTGAATGTGTCATCCAGTCTGGGTGAAAACATAGTTGCTGAGATTTCTGGAGACTCGTAATTTTTGGAAGCTTGGCAACCCCTTTCAATGAAAGTGTTTCTCCCCAGTCACTGCTTAGGGCTACATCAAGAGGAAACAGAACATAGAGATAGAACGTGAAACTGCTTTATTGTGTCTACTTTCAAGAAGCTAGCACAAACCGTGTTTGATTTAGAGTTCCAGATACATCTATCAGTGTAGGAGAACAGAGAGTGAAACGCCAAAATTCAAACTTTTACTGGAAACGAACGCATCAATATAGAAGAACGAAATTTGGGGAACCAAGTGGGCTTAGTGTACTGATCATTACCTGAAAGTGTCATCAAGTTTGGGTGAAAAAATAGTTGCTGAGATTTCTGGAGACTCGTAATTTTTGGAAGCTTGGCAACCCCTTTCAATGAAAGTGTTTCTCCCCAGTCACTGCTTAGGACTACATCAAGAGGAAAAAGAACATAGAGATAGAACGTGAAACTGCTTTATTGTGTCAAGTTTGAAGAAGCTAGCACAAACCGTGTTTGATTTAGAGTTCCAAATACATCTATCAGTATAGGAGAAAACAGAGTGAAACGCCAAAATTCAAACTGTTACTGGAAACGAACGCTTCAACATAGAAGAACGAAATTTGGGGAACCAAGTGGGCTTAGTGTACTGATCATTACCTGAAAGTATCATCCAGTTTGGGTGAAAAAATAGTTGCTGAGATTTCTGGAGACTCGTAAATTTTGGAAGCTTGGCAACCCCTTGCAATGAAAGTGTTTCTCCCCAGTCACTGCTTATGGCTACATCAAGAGGAAACAGAACATAGAGATAGAACGTGAAACTGCTTTATTGTGTCAAGTTTCAAGAAGCTAGCACAAACCGTGTTTGATTTAGAGTTCCAAATACATCTATCAGTATATGAGAAAACAGAGTGAAACGCCAAAATTCAAACTGTTACTGGAAACGAACGCTTCAACATAGAAGAACGAAATTTGGGGAACCAAGTGGCCTTAGTGTACTGATCATTACCTGAAAGTATCATCCAGTTTGGGTGAAAAAATAGTTCCTGAGATTTCTGGAGACTCGTAAATTTTAAAAGCTTGGCAACCCTTGCAATGAAAGTGTTTCTCTCCAGTCACTGCTTAGGGCTACATCAAGAGGAAACAGAACATAGAGATAGAACGTGAAACTGCTTTATTGTGTCAAGTTTCAAGAAGCTAGCACAAACCGTGTTTGATTTAGAGTTCCAAATACATCTATCAGTATAGGAGAAAACAGAGTGAAACGCCAAAATTCAAACTGTTACTGGAAACGAACGCTTCAACATAGAAGAACGAAATTTGGGGAACCAAGTGGGCTTAGTGTACTGATCATTACCTGAAAGTGTCATCCAGTTTGGGTGAAAAAATAGTTGCTGAGATTTCTGGAGACTCGTAATTTTTGGAAGCTTGGCAACCCCTTTCAATGAAAGTGTTTCTCCCCAGTCACTGCTTAGGGCTACATCAAGAGGAAACAGAACATAGAGATAGAACGTGAAACTGCTTTATTGTGTCAAGTTTCAAGAAGCTAGCACAAACCGTGTTTGATTTAGAGTTCCAAATACATCTATCAGTATAGGAGAAAACAGAGTGAAACGCCAAAATTCAAACTGTTACTGGAAAGGAACGCTTCAACATAGAAGAACGAAATTTGGGGAACCAAGTCGGCTTAGTGTACTGATCATTACCTGAATGTGTCATCAGTTTGGGTGAAAAAATATTTGCTGAGATTTCTGGAGACTCGTAATTTTTGGAAGCTTGGCAACCCCTTGCAATGTAAGTGTTTCTCCCCAGTCACTGCTTAGGGCTACATCAAGAGGAAACAGAACATAGAGATAGAACGTGAAACTGCTTTATTATGTCTAGTTTCAAGAAGCTAGCACAAACTGTGTTTGATTTAGAGTTCCAAATACATCTATCAGTATAGGAGAAAACAGAGTGAAACGCCAAAATTCAAACTGTTACTGGAAACGAACGCTTCAACATAGAAGAACGAAATTTGGGGAACCAAGTGGGCTTAGTGTACTGATCATTACCTGAAAGTATCATCCAGTTTGGGTGAAAAAATAGTTGCTGAGATTTCTGGAGACTCGTAATTTTTGGAAGCTTGGCAACCCCTTTCAATGAAAGTGTTTCTCCCCATTCACTGCTTAGGGCTACATCAAGAGGAAAAAGAACATAGAGATAGAACGTGAAACTGCTTTATTGTGTCAAGTTTCAAGAAGCTAGCACAAACCGTGTTTGATTTAGAATTCCAAATACATCTATCAGTATAGGAGAAAACAGAGTGAAACGCCAAAATTCAAACTGTTACTGGAAACGAACGCTTCAACATAGAAGAACGAAATTTGGGGAACCAAGTGGGCTTAGTGTACTGATCATTACCTGAAAGTGTCATCCAGTTTGGGTGAAAAAATAGTTGCTGAGATTTCTGGAGACTCGTAATTTTTGGAAGCTTGGCAACCCCTTTCAATGAAAGTGTTTCTCCCCAGTCACTGCTTAGGGCTACATCAAGAGGAAACAGAACATAGAGATAGAACGTGAAACTGCTTTATTGTGTCTACTTTCAAGAAGCTAGCACAAACCGTGTTTGATTTAGAGTTCCAAATACATCTATCAGTGTAGGAGAACAGAGAGTGAAATGCCAAAATTCAAACTGTTACTGGAAACGAACGCTTCAATATAGAAGAACGAAATTTGGGGAACCAAGTGGGCTTAGTGTACTGATCATTACCTGAAAGTGTCATCAAGTTTGGGTGAAAAAATAGTTGCTGAGATTTCTGGAGACTCGTAATTTTTGGAAGCTTGGCAACCCCTTTCAATGAAAGTGTTTCTCCCCAGTCACTGCTTAGGGCTACATCAAGAGGAAAAAGAACATAGAGATAGAACCTGAAACTGCTTTATTGTGTCAAGTTTCAAGAAGCTAGCACAAACCGTGTTTGATTTAGAGTTCCAAATACATCTATCAGTATAGGAGAAAACAGAGTGAAACGCCAAAATTCAAACTGTTACTGGAAACGAACGCTTCAACATAGAAGAACGAAATTTGGGGAACCAAGTGGGCTTAGTGTACTGATCATTACCTGAAAGTGTCATCCAGTTTGGGTGAAAAAAATAGTTGCTGAGATTTCTGGAGACTCGTAATTTTTGGAAGCTTGGCAACCCCTTTCAATGAAAGTGTTTCTCCGCAGTCACTGCTTAGGGCGACATCAAGAGGAAACAGAACATAGAGATAGAACGTGAAACTGCTTTATTGTGTCTAGTTTCAAGAAGCTAGCACAAACCGTGTTTGATTTAGAGTTCCAAATACATCTATCAGTGTAGGAGAACACAGAGTGAAACGCCAAAATTCAAACTGTTACTGGAAACGAACGCTTCAATATAGAAGAACG